>NC_056748.1:616349240-616591740 GCF_019279795.1 Protopterus annectens | reverse complement strand
GGTCATCAGCCCTCTTAGCACAGACAAATACCCATGCCCCTTCATAGTAAAATTAGTCCATCCATTGATTCATCCATTCACAACCCCTTTTTCCTCTTTTTGCACATGGTATTGGGGTGTCACCTCAACAGTGACAATCATCTAGAGCCAGTTAAATTAAACAACATGACCAAATCAGCTAGATACAGTTGTTGCATTCCCAAGTGTCTAGTCCTGATGTGGTATGCAGTCTGTGTTTGCCTAAGTAGAGGATGTTGCACACTACAAGTTGATGCCTAAAGCAGTTGGTATGTGTGATTCTTCATCCGCTGAATGCACCACCAAAGGTCTGTGCTGCTGCCCAAGGCTCTGTATTTTTGGATGCATTTTGCCAGTACACCTCTTAAGGTCTTCCTTGAGGCATGGACACTGAGCTTGTTTTTAGGAAATTGAATTGACCTCACGCAGGCACAGGGATAGCATGGAAAATCCATATACACAGTGGCTGATGGTCAGGATTAAACCCTGGACCTTTGGTCTGTGAAGCATAGATATCAACCATTAAATCAAAGTGTCATGCACAATATGTTACATGAAATGTCTTTTTAAATACATGATTAGGGAACTTGAATTTGTGACCTATTTCTTATTTTTAGTTTACAATATATTTCCAATATCACAGTTCTGAACCCTCCTCTACATTTTCTGTATTTATTTATTGCAGTATGTGTAGTCTATACCCTTATTGTTGCAGTATGTCAGGTAAATGAAACAGTAAGCACACCTAAGTGATGTAATGGTATAGTTACAAGTGAAGCGTCAGCTAAAGAAAATGAAACAAAAAACATCTACTGTTATTTTCTTAGGTTTTTCAGATAAATTGGGATGATGGTTTCAAGATGAATAGATTAGCTTACTCTGTCTTACCTATAGCTCTTAAAGAAGGTGAATGACGAGATACCTGAAAGTCCTGTTGATCTGACTGTCCCATTCCTGGACAGTGATTCAACTTCTTGGCAGAATAGAAACCCACACAGAAATTACTATTTCCAAGGCAATGTTGCTTTTTCTTTAGTGTTAGATGATTGATTTGCTTAGCTAAAGTGTAAGCCTGTGAACTAAAACTTTGTGTTTATTGCTTTATTCAATGAAGCAATAACATACTCTTCTGATTAGTGTGAGTCCAGTAGGAAATGTACACATGACCAGCTAAAGATAAACCAGTCAAATATAAAGAAATGTTTTAGAAGGAATCTTTTTATGATTTTAAAATATTTGACAGTTGCCAAGGTTACCTTATAAGGTATGCAACCTATAATGCCTGATAGGGTGTGTGTTACAGGGAAATAATGGACTGCACATGGGCCCCAAGAGCTGCAATTCCACATGTATAGGGCCTCCCCATCCATGCAAGTTTGATTATTTCCTTGTAATATTCACCCTAGAGGGAATTGTTATGCCTAGATAATGGGCTGCTTGTTACATTGTTTTGTATTTGTTTTATTATTAGTTTATACTTTTCTATATTTTTGATGTAACATAGTTCCTCCACTTAATGCTTCAGAGTTGCAGTAGGACATGCAATTGTTGTTGGATAAAGCAATCTACATCCAAAATATAAGTTATGTAAGTATTTAATACTGTTTACACATACACGTGTGTGTGTGTGTGTGTGTGTGTGTGTATATATATATATATATATATATATATATATATACACACACACACACACACACACACACACACACACACACACACACACGCACACACACACTGAAACAGATGGACAGTCAGGCAGACGTATTGTCTCTCACATACGCAGAAACTCAGATGCGTAAATATACATGCACACACATCCGCATACCTCTCACAGACAAACATCCATACACAGAAAGTTGCACTGACACAGACAGACTCACAAACACAAACTCACATAGAGTCATATAGACTTATTTAGACTTACATACATAGACACACACGCTTTGCACATACAAACACACACATGCGAAAACACAAATACACATACACATAAATATGACTGGCACTATATTGACTGTTTACACCTTGAATGTCTTATTGCAGTCATACCAGCACTAGTAATATATTTGTAAAACAAAACCATGCAGATGAAATTTCCAGTATGTTTGACCAAAACCAACTTAGAAAAGCAATTCTCTGGGTCCACACCATAAGCTCCATACCTCCACAAGAATAATAGGACCAAAATTCTTATGAACACACTTTATTCCAAGCACAAAGAAAGTTAAGCGCTTTCACCTCCCTCATCAAAACAGAGACTTCTTCAGAACTAAGTTATTATTCCCATAAGCACATCTTATATAACAGGTGTCATTTACATTTTAGTTAATTAATTAGACAATTTACAAATTAAAAATTCTGTAATTAAAGTGATCCACACCACTCCATAAACTGACAACTTAAAAACATTTATGTTAAAAGTATAAAATGTTGAAACTTTAAGAAAAATACTATGTTACATCCAGAGCTCTCTTTTTAACACTGGAGCCAAAGGAATGTTCTCATTAATTCCTGGTGGTGTGTTAAAGTTTAATTGTATTAGCTGGGGAGTGAGTGATTGTGTGTATGTGTGTGACTGCATATGTGAGTGTATGCAGGCATATGAGTAGTGGCCAGTGAGTGTGTGTGTGTGTGTGTGTGTGTGTGTGTGTGTGTGTGTGTGTGTGTGTGTGTTATTGCATATGTATGTTGGGAATGAATGATGGGGGGAGTCTATATTAACATGATGCATCAGATACCAGCAGTGATTAGCAGAAGGTCAGCAGAGAAGGGACTGGTAGCATTTGTGGTAATCGCTGAATGAGTCAGAACTATGCATATTAGCTGGTAATAAGGCCTTTCCTCATTGGGGATGACGTGTCTCTAAATTATTGGTTTCCACAATTGTGCAACAGATGCTTTTTGCCAAATGGCCTGCTTGTCTTTGAATCCTGGCCTATATCTTTGACTAAAAATGCTGAAACTACTTACATATTCAAGCATATCTAACAAAGGGCAACAACTTTGTAACAACCAAGGTATGTAATTTTTAATGTGATTTATTCTGTCTCATTTATCATTCATGTGTTTCATGTTTCATCACTCTTACTATTTCATACAGCTTGATCACATCAATCCTGTTAACACAGGCAGTTAGAGATCTTTTGACAAAGAAAATTAAATAATATGTGAACATTTTGTTCTGTATGACTGTTTCACTGCTATTAATAATTCACCTTAAATGTTTATTGAAATATGTGACAAGTTTAAATGACTGGTTATATGACCAGAAAAGATGAATTTAATTATTCCACACAAGTTTAAGTGACTAAATTGTGTTCATATCAAGTGTAAAGAAAAGCCCATCAATACCTTTACAAGTGAACATTTTTATGAAGGATGTGCCCTTACCACACTTTTTGGCAATTCATGTTTTTTGCATTTAAGAGGTTTTGGAATTACATTTTATTGCTAAATGCTGTGGGGAGGCAGCAGTTCACTAATTGAAATATAAATTACTGTTTTTAAGGAAAATAGACAAAAGTTGCTAGGTTTTTGTAATAATCTGTTCAAGAGGATGTACTGGAGTGAGTGATTAATATGTATACACTACATACTGGAATGAATGCTTAGTATGTATACATTGCATACCGGATTGAATGCCTAACATGTATATATTGCATACTGGAATGAATGCCTAGCAGGTATACATTGCATACTGAAATGAATACCTAAGATGTATACATTTCATACTGGAATGAATACCTGACATGTATACATTGCATACTGGAATGCATGCCTAATATGTACACATTGCATACTGGAATGAATGCCTAACATGTACACATTGCATACTGGAATGAATGCCTAATATATACACATTGCATACTGGAATGAATGCCCAATATGTATACATTGCATACTGGATTGAATGCCTAACATGTATACATTGCATACTGGAATGAATGCCTAACAGGTATACATTGTGTACTGGAATGAATGCCTAAATGTATACATTGCAATTGCAGCCTGGAATAAATGACCAATATGTATACATTGCATATTGGAATGAATACCTAAGATGTACACATTGCATACTGGAATGAATGCCTAACATGTACACATTGCATACTGGAATGAATGCCTAATATATACACATTGCATACTGGAATGAATGCCCAATATGTATACATTGCATACTGGATTGAATGCCTAACATGTATACATTGCATACTGGAATGAATGCCTAACAGGTATACATTGCGTACTGGAATGAATGCCCAATATGTATACATTGCATACTTGAATGAATATCTAATATATATATATATATATATATATATATATATATATATATACATTGCATGCTGTAATAAATGTCTAGTACATTGCATACTGGAATGAATACCTAACATGTATCCATTGCATACTGGAATGAATACCTGACATGTATACATTGCATACTGGAATGAATACCTAACATGTATACATTGCATACTGGAATGAATACCTAACATGTATCCATTGCATACTGGAATGAATACCTAACATGTATGCATTGCATACTGGAATGAATGCCCAATATGTATATATTGCATTCTGGAATGAATACCTAACAGGTATACATTGTGTACTGGAATGAATGCCTAGCACGTATATATTGCATACGGGAATGAATGCTTAACATGTGCACATTGCATTACTTGTCATGATTAGCACTGCACTCTAGGAAAACTCAGAAAAAGCACATACACATGGCAGCATGCCATTATAATAGCCTATGTGACTCAAAGAAGATGCAGTACATAATATAATAAATTATACGATGGCAGTGGGGTTGGCTGCCGAAGCCTCCACGTTTACCACATTTTTGTAAAAATATTTCTGCACTTTTTGATAAAGTTTCCACAAGTTTTTGTGGCTTTGCTCATTTCTGGGGTCTGCATGCTTATATAAAGTATTGTGACAACTCTGTAAACATCCACACTATCTATAATTATGTTTACTGATCTTCTCTAAAGCCTGTGAAGCCCAGGATGACAAACTTTAACATCTCTTTGTTCAACAATACTAAAATCTGACCTTTGTAAATCAGATTAAATAAACATCTATTCCTGTAGCATTGCTTGCTTTCTGCACATTTGTATTAACTGCATTGCCATGTAAGAATGTAACGTTTATTGCACAAATATAAAAAAAAAAAGCTCCTAGTAAGCATTTAACTGCTGCAGCTTTTCAGATCTATCTTTCACAGCGGATTTTTGCAAAGTTAATTTCAGTCTTTTATGTGTCTAAATGTTGATGATGCAAAATACATAGTAATTTAAACATATGAATATCTGGGAAATACAGTATATTAATGTTAGACATAGTTCTTACTTTTTTGCCTGCCAACCATAAGACAAATGTAGGGCATCCATGAGTAGTACCAGTGACCAAGTTTCAAAGCTGGTACTGAACAATCAGAAGATGTAACTTGTGGGCATACCAAGAAACATATTCTTTTTATGAGATGAGCAGGAAACATACTGGATTTCACTATCAAGGTGTGTGGGGAAGTCTGGTGGGACTGCACCGTCCTTGTGTGAAGCACAATAAAAACACTCTTTCATCAGGAAATTTCCTGTTTTCGTTGATGCCACCATAGTAGTGAAATTACCATTTTTTCTATGTGGTGTGATGATCCTGGGACTACTTGGTGAGTGTGGGGGTTACCTCCCAGCATGATATCCAGAGGAAGACTGAATCTTTAAAAGTTCATTAGTAATATTACAGTGTTCTGTTTAAGCAACCATCAATGAACATCAAATCAGGAACATAAACTTAATCAATTTGTTTAAAAGATCTAATCCTTATTGGTATTCTATTCCAAATTATGGAAGAATTAAATTAATGAACAATTGCCTCCATCTGTTGTTAAATGAACTCATATGCAGTTTTAAATTTTTATGCCTAAATGAAACCTTACCTTGATATAACTCACTATTCCAAGTGAGTTGAAAATACAGATTCAGGTATGGTATCGTATATTTGTTGTGAAGAGTGTTTTCAATTAATTCTGAGTCGATGAAAAGAGTTTTTGATGAAAAGAGTTTTAGATGAAAAGTTTTAGATGGTTTGACTTTCAGTGAATTGAGAATTCAACGAAAAGCTATGCTTCCATATGATTATACATGCCATATGTGTATTAATATTTATTAATCTATGTATTTACAGTATATTGTAATATTATTTCAATTTTCATCTATGTACATGTATTTTTTTGTTATTTTATTTGTGGGGATTTTCTTACTGGGCCTTTGCTGAAAATGGATAAAACTATCAAGTCAGACTTTCATGGTAAATAAATGTCAATAAATATATAAATTAGTAATAAGTAATAGTTTTCCAAAAGAGATTTTGGTAAACAACACCCAAATCTACGAAAATATTAACTATTTCTACTGATGCAGATGAGAGATAAATTGATAGATAAATCTTTGTTTTTTCCAAAGTACATCACAGAGTACTTCTCTGGGCTAAACTATAAACCAATATTATCTGCCCACTAACTCATTTCCAATATATAATTGTTAATAATTAGCAAATCTTTTTCATTAGTAATCAAGAAACCAACCTTTAAATAATCAGCATATTTGCTGATCCAGCCATGCTTATTTTTGGAAGAGTTGCAAATATAACATTAAACAAGATTGGTCCCAACACAGATTCCTGGGATACTCCGAATCTAACAGTAACAAAAAATTATTGCCATGGATAACAACTGACTACAATTTTCCAGATAGCCAAGACATGATCCCTCTTATAATGCATGAATTAATATTTGCATTTATTAATGTCCTTTATAGTTATATGGGGTAAGGGGTCAAATGCCTTAGTCATATCCGAATAAAAAACTCCTATTTTATACCATTCTCTAAGGCCAGAGATACCTGTTCATAAATATATTTGGTAAGTCTGGTCAACATATATTTCCCTTTATGGAATCCATCTTGATAAATATCATTATTGCTGTATCTTTCCCCAGGTCTCCACTGAAAATGTTTTTTTTTTTCAAGCCAGTTGGACGCTACCCAGTTAACATTGCTATTGATTCATTACTATCTTCATATAACATTTTGTTTGTATTCATAACAATTTTAGTTAACTTGCTTGTCTATTGTCATTTATGTTTGTCCAGACTGAAATAGATCAATTTGGATTAGCGCTCAACACCAGCTACCAAACTGAATAAACAAATATCAGACAGTTCATGTTCAGCATCCTTAATCAATAATACATCTCGTAAGCATTTACTAGTGACAGAAGTCAGAGACTGGATGATAATTCTTGACTTCTTTTTTGTTTCTCATTTTATGTTTTGGTATAACATAGGAAACTTTCCAAAGAATATGAGCAAATCCTGTAATTTAAAAAGATATTATATATAGATCTTAATACTGTTATTAATGGTATTCCTGATATTATATAGTATAATCAATAGGATTTTATCTGGAGCCATAGAAATAGTTTTAGGTACTAAACAGAGCTTTCTTAATAGTGTAACAGTGGGAAGTTGGACATGGCATGTCTTTCTCAATATTTATCCATATATCTTCTTTAGCTGGAGTTAAGTTATCTTTATATGTTTTGTCTATTGACAATGAATCATAGATCAATACATTGTTCACCTTAATGATACTAAGTGTATTATGTTGTCTGCTGTTTCTATTAATATTCCTATAGTAGTTATTTTTTATATTTGATTTGATATTAACTAATTTCCTCATACGATTAACAACATACTACAATTTTAATTTACAATATTTGTTGATCCTCATCAATCTTTTTTACATTGAATTTATTGGAGTATTGTATTTCTTACATTTTTTAACAATCATTTTATTTTGAAAGATGTTTTCAAATCATAAGACCACAAACAAGTTAGTTTTCCTGCATTTATTATACTCAGTGGTTGCAGCAGCTTTTACATTCTGTTTTAGTAGATTTTCTAAGGTGGGGTAACTGTAGCTTCTGTCTTCTCTGAGATATTCGGATAATCAATCTGTCTTATTTAATGTTTCATAAATTAATGGATAGCTAATCTTAATATAGTCTAATTATTTAGTATGGTATCTTAAGGAAAAGGATTTTGTTATCTCAAAGGTTACAGAATAATGGCCATAGGAACCCAGTGGGAGGAGTAATAAACATGTTATGCTTCATATTGATAATGCCTGTGGCTATAATATCCAGAATGCTATTCTCACATGTGTTAGCTATTAATCATTATAATCTATGATAGGATATTATACTCAAAAATTCCTTTGAATACTTTGTTTTAGCAGACAACAAAGTTCATTTTATGTCAGGGTAATTAAAACCACCATTAAAAGTGGATTTCCCTCCCAATCAACATATTTAATCTATTTAAGTAGCCCCAATTTTTATTATATCAATGTTTGGACAAAGATAACATAACTAAACTTTAAAAGAATTGCTAAGACTGACATCATAAAGGTCAACTATTAAACGTTTAATAATTTATCAAGAGTAAAAATGATTCAGTACTGTTACTAATAGGTAAAAGAACACTGCCACCTCTAGATTCTTTTGTCAAACACTCATATTTAACAAAGCCTAGAAAAATAAATTTCTAGTATTCCATGACTCAGTGACTGTGGCAAATGTATCATTCTCAACATATAGTAAGTTTTTAGTTTGTGGTCTTTATTTCCCAGACTTTGTACATTGCATAGACTTGTCAAATATTCTTCTTACAATGGAGTTAACTCTACTGTTTGGTTTACAACTAAAAGCTTAACTTCCTCAAAAATTTTACCATTTTAGCATTGGGTCTTTTGTCAGTAAAATAGTTCCAAGCAGTTTTGTACTAAATATGTTTAACATAACAGCTTTAAAGATTTTCTGTCATCACAGCAGAGAACACCGGTACTGTAAAACCCAGAAAAATCAGTCAAATATATGCTGCTCTAACATGGTACAGGAAGAGAGAATGTGTGAACACCCATAATTCATCTGGGAAATTCCTGCTGTTTTTTTCTGAGACAAAAGAAATAATGAACATTCAAAAGTAATAAGTGTCTTAGACCTGTATAAGTGTTCTACATCTGTTTCTTATATGGTTATGTTTCCTACATGGTATTATAAGATTCTTTTAACACCTAACTATTGACTTGCATACTTTTTAACAAGAAGCTGTTTTTAATCATGAAACAAATGTGAATACCAAACAGTTAACTGCAGTTAGGGTTTGAAGTATTTATAGTTACCCTGCCTTGTCTCCTGTTTGTTTCATGAGACAATCAGAAGACCACAAAATGTTTTGCATTAATATGCCCTTAAAATAAAACAAACATTGTATCTTAGAAACAAATAGTATTATTGCCTTGGGTTTTGTAGTGCTCTCCTAAAGCCAAATTCTATTTCATAAGCCAAGAAAATTGTTGGAAAACAAACTTCCCACAAACTTAGTCAAATTCCTCATTAATATTTCCCCTAGTGTTTCAACAGTTACTCCTGTTCCTTTTTCTGGTTTGCCTTTCTTTCTGATAAGACTGGTGTGATTTTACTGATGCATTATGAATATTAATAGTTGTAACATGTTACTTGCATTAGTTATTCTTTCAAGTGCTATGTTGATTAAATCTAAAGCAAATAGTTTTATTTTCAGTTACATATAGTCTTACTCTTACTCAGTGGTATTTCAGTTCAACACATGATTTATTTTCTGCATGGATAGTTTGCATCACATTAATATTGCCAGTATCAGGAGAGATCCTTGCCTGACTAATCTGTCTATAGATTATTAAATACAGTGACAGTTCTGAAATGTCATTAAACTATCAATAAGTAAACAAAAAAGCAAAATAAAGGGAAAATAATTAATATTGCCACTAAAGGGATAATGTTGTCTATCTAATCTGCCAACAGATAGTTAAAAGCTCTGATTGCTCTAAAATGTTAAGTGAAAAAAAATCATGATTACAATTGCATATCTTTTATTTTTTGGAGAACAAAAGCCTTCTTCCAGGAACAGTATTATTTTAAGTTAGATATATAAGCAACTATGCACAATTATTGTTTTCATTGGAACAGTAATAATTTAACTTAGATATCGAAGTAGCTATTGTGACAAACTAAAATGCTTCCAGCCTAGCTAGCTGGAATTTTGTAAATAATTGTATGTCACTTGAAAATATTAATATGATTTATATAAAAATGTGACACTGCCAGCCCAGCTATTTGGAATTTAACAAATAA
The DNA here is from genome assembly GCF_019279795.1 of Protopterus annectens. NCBI lineage: Eukaryota > Metazoa > Chordata > Ceratodontiformes > Protopteridae > Protopterus > Protopterus annectens. The sequence continues at coordinate 616,581,480 of NC_056748.1, read as the reverse complement.
TCATATTCCATTTGTGAATATTAATATGAATTACATGCTTGTCTTACAAATGTAAGAGAACTATATGTTATGTGTATATTAAACTACTGGTACAGAAGTGTGTGTTGAACTGTTTCTTCTGTACTGAGCTCAATAATGTAACCACAGTTTACCCTACTGGAAAAGAGCAAAGTTAACTTGCACAACTTTAGGAAAAGGAAAATAACTTAAAAGTGTTTATGATGTGCTATAAAAAAAAGTTAGTTTCAGTGCAACAAGCAGACACAATGTCTAAAGCTAGAGGTTTTCCTATTGTCTGGAAACAGAAATAATTACTAGAATTCAAATGTAAAATTAATTGTTTTACGACTTCCAGTTCTAGGCAAACGTCTTTGAGATAAGTATTTTTCACAGGGAAATGTTAAATTCTAAGTTTCTGTTAGCTTGGGAACTGAAGGCAGGTGACAAAGAGTGATGTCATCCCAGCTATCCCAGCAGTAATGTGTATTATTAATTTAAGAACTATCTCAGAGAATGTGCATTTTGTATCTTGTCTTTGGACCTGAAAACATCCATTCAGCACTTCTCATCTGTATTTGCCTTGCTCTGTAAGTAAGATTTAAGTATATTATTTCTTTTAGCAGCAAATAGGAATATAGTAAGTTTAGTTTAGATGTTTTCTGTATTTACTTGAGACTGTCCTGCAATGTTGTTTTGAAATATTTCCTGTGATTCTCAACTCTGCAGTCACTGTGTTGACTTATTAAGTATTGTCTTGTTTCTTTATTATTTATTATTAAATATATTTAAATCTTTTAATTGTGGCTGGTTTGTTTAGAGATATTTAAGCTCTTAGAGTACTTGCATATGTATTTGGTGACACTGTATAGGCCATTCCAATAGCCTTGCTATTGGTCACACTTATCATTTGGATAATAGTATCATTACAAAGTAGAAATGGTCACCCTTTGGGAAGGGCCTTATAGTAGCTGATAAAGAGCTGATTGGTGGGAGTGATAACTTCCTTTTAGTCTGGGCAGAAGGGGGCATAGCTATTAAACCTGTGCCAGCCTTTCCCAGGAGTGTGCATGTGTTTGTATATAAATCAAATCTCAAAGTGTTTGTGTCAGCTACTTGGGCAGGGACACGAAGCACTGGTTGGACAGAGGAGGTGCTGGAGCTTTTGGCTTGACCGCTCAGCTGAGATCTTAACTCTATAGCTGTGCCAGTGGGGGAGTCTTACTGGGGATCTGGAGAAAGAGGGAGCAACCAGCCCCAGACTGAATGTGATCTCTGTGTGCTCTTATGGGAAATGGTACTTTACTGTGTGTGTACTTGTCATCCTCCAAATGCGCACGTCCCTCATTGGTGCTAGTGGTGAGGATTGAAGCTCCTTGATTACTGGGCCAGTGCAAGGGCAACACAGCTATTAAAATGACAGTCAAAACATTTGTTAATTTGTTAATGCTAACTTCTAGTAATGTAATAAAGGTGATAGAATTTCTCGCAATTCAAAAAAAAAAAGAAAAGTTGTTCTCTGTCAAATGGTAAAAATTAGTAAGCACAGTGTTTTTTTTCGAAAATAAAAGTAGATAGAGTGAGTTTGCTACTTCCAAGTGACTGCTCCAGTTAACTGATTCCACACATAATCATGCAGCACTGCCTGACATAGATGTATAAGGAAGCCCATATGTAACTCACCTGTATTAAACTGAGTGCATAAGTCAGATTCCATGTGATAGTGAGGGTTTTGCAGAGCTTTTTTTTTTTTTGGAAACTTTGAAGTATATGTACTTACACATTGGTAGATGCTGTAAGACATCAGCTGCTGTTATAACTTGGCTCTTTGACTATGCACATAAGTCTACACTTTTTTTTTGTTAGATGTTTTTTGCCAAAGCAGCTTAAATTACTAAGCAGTTTAGGAGTTATAATAGACGTGTTTCTAAACTATTGCATTGCCAGTCTGATTGACAATCAGTAAATCAAGCAAGAGTAGCAAAGTAGATATGCACCAAGAATTCCATAGTAGTAGTGCTGGGTATATCATTCTATGAAATATGTAAAGAGACTGTAACCCTGGACTCCATGCAAGCACATATTTAGGCAGCTGGAACTGAAAATGGTATAATAGCAAAGGTAAATACTGCTAAACTAAGTTTTAACAATTTCTGAAGTTAACACTGGAGCCTCACATTTAGATCTGTAGTTAGAAACACAAAAGTAACAGTACACACACACACACACACACACACACACACACACACACACACACACACACACACACACACACACACACTGCAGTTACCTAATGAAGATTTGATACCTTTACACATACAACACAAGAAACAGATCGGAATAGTTAGTACACACTTCCATTATGGCTACCTTTCAACAACAGTTTGTCTCCTAATAATTCTTTATGGCAAAAAGAGTCAACAAACAGTAAATGATAAGTGGGGGTCTGATGTAACAAAGTAATGCCCTAATGAAAGGGGACTGCATCATGAGAAAAAAAACACATATTCCTTACCAGAGTGAACAAAGCGAGAGCCACTTTAACTTGTCTTCTTGGAGTATGACTACAAAATGTTGTTATATGTGATAAAAGGGGTAAATAGAGAACTATAACCTAATGCTTGAACATGAGGAAATATTGTTCTTTTCTAGAAATGAATCAACTGATGACTACCTTATCTAATGTCACCTTTGAAATTAATGGAGTGTATATGTTATGTAACAAGATACATTCATCATGCAAGATGTCAAGGTCTTGAAATAAACTTCAATATTTTTAACAAAATGCTAAGATAATGGTGGCTGCATCAAGACATTTGTAGTACTATTTGCTGGCAAGACATATACAACACCTCTGAAGAATAAACTACACAGTATATAGCATACAGTACATAGTACATGGAGTACAATACATATTACTGTGTATATTTGGGAGGAAATGTTTAACACTTGAGTAGTATAAGGTATATTATAAAGTATATTGCTATCCTCTCCCCTCTCTCCAAACTCCTTGAGAAATGTATACACAAACAAGTTATGTCTTATCTCCTACTAGAAAAACTTCTCACTCCAACACAGCATGGCTTCCATCCCAAGCATAGCAGAACCACAGCTCTATTATCATTTCTCAACACCTTAGCCCTGGCTAAAGATGATCACAAACTCATATCCTGTCTATTCCTTGACCTTTCTAAGGCTTTTCGCACTGTCTCACACACTCTGCTACTTAGTAAACTTGTAGACCTATACTTCTCCCCTGATACAGTTGCATGGTTTTCTAGCTATCTCTCTGAAAGGCTGCAGTCAGTAAGATGGGACTCAGGAATATCTACCCCTCTCTCAGTAAGAACTGGTGTTCCTCATGGTCCCATTCTTGGACCTCTACTCTTTAATATCTTCACCAACTCACTCCACTCCTCTTGTCCTCATTCTAACATTGTCCAATATGCAGATGACTCTACAGTCGTAACTATTGCTAATTCCCGGTTAGAACTCTTAACAAATACCCAGACATCTTTCAACTCAGTAGAGACATGGCTCACTAATAATTATGTCATCCTTAACCCTAAGAAAACAAAATTACTACTCTTTCTACCTAAATCTGCAAACCACATTAAACTTTCCTTCTCCATAAGATTCCTAAACAATACTCCTATAGAAGTTGAAACTAACACAAAACTCCTTGGCATTACCATTGACAATCAACTAAAATTTGATCTTTACATTAACAATTGTATCAAAAAAAACACCACAAGCTAGGACTACTGTACAGGAATAACAAATTTCTAACTACTGAAGCTAGGATTTCTCTTACCCATGCCTACCTTCTACCATGTTTAACCTATTGTTCCCAAATACTCACAAATCTGAACTCCTCCCTACATTCCAAATTAGAATCAATCTACCACAAAGTAGCTAGATTTGCAGTGCAACAAACATATAAATCTCACCACTATCTCTCCCTAAAATATCTGAACTGGCCTGAACTACCTCACCTGTTCCTACAATCACAACTGCAAATCATACACTCCATCCTATATCAGCCTGATTTCTGCCGAAGTCTATCTTCTCTCATCTCTCACTACTCCCCTACCAGACTTCTCCGAAGCTCAACCCAAGACCTACTAAAAATCCATGAACCCAAATCCAACACAGGGTGCAACTTATATAGCTACCATCCCTGTATGGCATGGAACAAACTCCACTAGAAATAAGGTCCCTGACTCACCCCAAACAATTTAAGCTAGCAAGACCACTTTAAAAAACACTGGTCCTGCCATTGTACTCATCCTCCCTGATTATTACCTGCCTTTTATATACAGGCAAACTAACTTACTAAAATTTACCATTAACTACTTCATTCTATGCTTCCTATGCAACCTCCAAAGCTTCTGTGTGCTAGGAAGAAATATATAACACTCCAATAAAGTACATGGTATATAGTATTTATTACAGATTACAAGGTGTACATTGTGCATCACTTTGTGCTGGATGGAAACAGTACATGGTATATAGTTCACAATATTGTGTATGCACTGTGTACTATAAGGGCAAAGTACATAGTCTATAGTATATATTATGCAGTATTGTGTGCCAGAAGGACATGGCACACAGTATAAAAAGGAGGCAGCACACGGTGCATGGTATACAGAGCACAGACTGTTTCCTGGTAGGGACAGTATACATTACAGGGTATAAAGTACACAGTACTGTGTGCTGAAAAGACAAATTACATAGTAAGGCATTCAGTATAAAGTACTGTGTGTAAAGGAACACAGTACTGTGTGCTGGAAAGACAGATTCCATAGTGAGGTACACAGTACAATGCAGTCTGTGTGGGAAGGGCACAGTACAATAGTATGACATTACACAGCACTGTATGTTGGAAGGACATAATACATAGCATAAGGTATACAATGCACAGTATTCTGTGCTGGAAGGGCACAGTACACAGGATACATTATACTGGACATGATACTGTGTTGTGGACAGTCATAGCATACAGTATATAGTACTTAATATAGAGTACACAGTACTGTCTGCTGATAGGTCACAGTGCACACTAAATGGTATGCAGTATGTAATACTGTTTGTGGAAGGACATATGTGCGTATGCAACATCCCAACCTTTTATTTGCTGATTGTTGTTTGGTTTTACTAGAACAAATAAGATGTGCTGGTTGTCAAGACTGAAATCCTGACCATCAGTGATAGCTATGCAGTGGACCATGGAATTTCATTTTGAACACCTGTTGCTGTAGTGAATGGGATCAGGCCAGCTCAGGTATGTTCATAAGTAAGTACTAGGCAATCAGTCTGCAAACCATTTTGAGCCTAGCCAAGAAACCCTATTCAAAATTTTCATCTAGCCTCATGGAGGGCAAGACAAGATAGACAGGGAGAGAATTTGAGGCTACCTGAATGGCTTATGGTAAAAGCGAAATTTAAATCATCTGACTAAAACGTTGTCGGCTGTCAATGTAAGAAAGAACCCAGTGTACTACAGAAGAGCAAACACTAAACCTAGTGACCTTATGGGCACATTTTGAGTATTTCACAATGTTAGAAGCTTTTGTTGAGTTCATGGAGGCTATATTATAATTTAAATACAACTATTTCCAGCTATCAATGTCTTGGAATAGACTTCCTAGCATACCGATGTTTACCAAGAATTTTATGTTCAGCTAGAATATCTGTAGCTAGTTTTAAGAACGTTGAAGGCAACCTGTCTGGAAGAAGAGTAGGCTGGTTTAATACCCCATCAGTTTATTTCTATAAAGCAGAATTGATGAGCATGGTGGAAGAACCAGGAGTACAAAAGTACAGTGGTACAATGCCATTGGAGATGTAATGGCAAAGCCTTGGTTAGCAGAGAGAACCCTGCTGATTATACATTTGTAGACATGTTATTGATAGGGAAAAGTAAGGAATGTGTTTTTGCAAATATTTTGGTAGGTTTGGTATAGTAGAATTTAATACTTAGATGAAGAAAGCAGTTTTTTTTAATAAGTTGTAGCTGTATATATTTTCATTAGTGACTAATGAATTTGAACATGCTGCAGTACTACATTTTTGGAATGTATCTTCAAGCATATCCCTATTATTCATAGCCTATTTGACAACACAAGGGTTTCAGACATAGAAGGACTCCTTTAACTTAACTTGCTTAATGGATCAATGTGATTCAAGATGCTGGGGAAGGAGGGTTGGTGACAGTTACATAAGAGGAGCTCATCTGGAGAGGGAAGAGATGTTATCAGTTAGAAAAGATGGCTTCATCCAGGCGGTGAAAAGAAATTAGTGCTTAGAAAGGTGAACTTCATCTATGGAAGGAGGCTTTTCCCTTGTGAGGACAGAGACGTTAATAGTTCCCAGTTTACTTCTTGTTGTATGCTGGTAAGATGATTGGGAAACAGTTTGAACGGCTACATAACCACACTAATGAGAGTTTGGGATGGGAGGGATCCATTTTGGTAGCAGGTCTTGAAGATGATCAGGTGAACTTACATCGAATCATATATAATGCATATTGTTGAGATCATTTTTAATTGCTTGCTCAGCACCCAGTCAAAGGTGTTAGCAGCATATTCTACAGTGAGTTCTTGTGAAGAGGGTATTAAGTTGGTTGAAGCCAGATGTTTAAACCACTATAATATCCACTTTTCATAAATGTGTTGAAGGCGCCTATTATTTTTTTCTTGCTTCCTTTTGCCCCTATGTCTGCCAGCTATCAAGGCTCTGTCATGAGGATCAGCCCATTCATCCCAGTACTAGGGACTTAATCAGTACAGTACTGACTGAGCCATCCAGAGGAGATGATCATCCAGGCAGCCATGAGGATTTATTGTGCTCCTTTCTCCCAGTTCTTCTTGTTTTTCTCTTATGCAGTGCATACTGTCATCACCTACCTAGGTAATTCCAGCTTTCTCCTCAGCCTTGGGCCCCATGGTGCTACATCTTGATTGTCCCTTGTCCAAGAATTATATGGTGCAGCCCAGAGGGTTCATATAATGTAAGTTGTGACCAGTACAGGTACCTGCATCACTGTAGTGTCTACCAGTCCTTGCCTATATACAGACCTGCAAAGACAAGGGCTATCATTACAACCATCTTAGGTAGCTATAGTCCGTGTCCCTCCTAATACCACCATCTGTGTTCCATGCTCTGGTTCTCAGCCTTGCACTGTAATGGTAGGGAAGCTGATCAGGAATCACTCCACCCAGCCCCCAGGATGGAGAGCTCTAGCCATGTCCCTCTTTATTACACTATCTGCTTTCCAAAAGCTGGTTAGGAACCACCACACCCTGCCTCCAGGATGGGAAAGCTGTAGCCACATGTCCCTCCTAATACCACCACACCCTGCCCCCAGGATGGGTGAGCTGTAGCCATATCCAACCTAATACCATTTCACCCAGCCCCCAGGATGGGTGAGCTGTAGCCCCATGTCCCTCCTAATAGCACCACATCCTGCCCTCAGGATGAGTGAGCTGTAGCCATGTCCCTCCTAATACCACTGCACCCTCCCACCAGGATGGGCGAGCTGTAGCCGTGCCCCTCTTAATACCACTACATCCTGCCCCCATGATGGGTGAGTTGTATCCATTCATTTTTCATCCTCTTCTCACTAGTTCTTCCATCATGTGGGCTGCTGCTCAAACATGGGCCATCTGGGTTGCAGCAAGGGCCTTACCCCTCTGCACAACAGAGACAGGGTTCAAATCTCCAATTATTATAACTTCTGAGATGAAAGGTTTGTGAGCTAATCATCAGGTCTCCCCAAATACAACAGAGGAGAGGAGAGGCAGACAGCAGTTAAGTACATCAAGTGTTGAATTGTTTACTGCCACTTACATTCCAAGTAGTAACTGTCATTTATAACAATTACTTGTTCTTGACAAGGAGGTACGGAAATAGGTCTAGTTTGGAGTCCAAAAGCTTCCTACTAAAAAACAACACCACCACCATCACTGCATTTTTGTCCTTTAATGCTGTAAAATATCCAGCAGGGTTCCCAGAAGTAGAAACCCAGAAAAAAATGTCCAAAAACTAACAAACGCTTCCATAATAAAGGTCCAAATATTCAACTCAATAAAAATAATAAAGAATTTATTAGGTATCTACAAAACGTAAAGCGCTTTTGTCCCTAAAGTATTGGACTTTCTTCAGAGCAAAGAACCTAGTAGTCATTAAAGTTAAATACATGACCAATGTTAAGTAATTAGTCATGTGACACTAGTTAATTAATTAAAAATTTAAAAACAATCATTAAAATAAAAAACTGAACTATAACTTCCCAACAAGCAAATAAAACAATGACTGAATAGTACCATCAAATAGTGTGTTAAAATATGAATTTGCACTGAGTGATTTGTAATAGTTCTTTAATGCTGCCTATAAACATTTTATACATTATGCTGATAAGCACAGTTAAGAACTTGAAGTAAAACACTTAAACTAGGTTTCAGTGACTGCAGTCATGTGAAGTTTGGAGAAGTCAGTCAATGCATAAAATTTTAATATTTTTTCCCCTAAACTCTTAGTACCAAGACAAAATGAACCTGATATTGTTTCAGAGATCAGTAGTGGTTATTATGGAAACCTGATAAGAAATTCAACAATCCAGTGATGGAGTTGTACGAAGTATAAATCATTTCAAGAAATGGACATGGATTGAGATGTATTGATAATATGAGCAGCTAGACCCAGATTGGGATGTTTCATCCCACACATTATCACCAGTTGTGCAAAGATGACCTCTTTATAAGATGGGGAGTAGAAGAGTGCTAGGAAGGTGTGGGTAACATCTCTGAGTCTGAAGAGAAAACATGATCGATGTTGCGGTACTTAGTAGGAGAGAGCAAGTCTGAAGTTTGGGTAAAAATGTACTCATTAGATCAGTGTGGGAGGTGGCGTGAAGAATATACAGTGTGTCTAATGGTGGTAATATGAGCTGCTGCGAAAGGCCAAATGAATTTAGGTAAGGCAGAGGGCTGTATCAGGCAGAAAAAGAATTAAAGAAAACAGATGGGTGAGAAAATATATATTGCTGGATTTTAAGACTAGAAGTAGTGGGAGGCTAAAGAGATTTCAGAGAGAAAGTTATGTTCAAAGTGAGATGGAGATAGGTAAGCAGAAATCATTTAAGAGGAGTGTAGTTGTTTAAGTGTTGATTATCATGGGAGGGGAGCGGTGATAGTCAGAACCTGAAATGGCCAACCTAAAAAAGATCATTCTGTTTTCCAGTGTGAATATATACACATTGGCTATATGTAGTGAAAGAATAATCTAGATTTAAGTAGAATAAAGCTTGAGGAGTAGTAGGTGGGACTGGTTTGGTAAGGAAACAGGTGAGCTGTGATATAAGATGAGTAGAAAGATGCAGTATGACAAGAGAATGATGATGAGAAGTGAATGATGCTACCTGTGCTTTTTGTCTTACCGTCCAGGTGCGTCTCAAGCCCTTTCTGTTTGACAGTATATCAAGAACGAATGAGTGCTATATCTCTCTCTTAGCTACATTGTCAAGGAAATCATTTAATACTACCTGTCTTGAAAGATGTGTCACTATTTAACTCTGTGACATAAATTACTCTCCATTCTGAGAACCTCTGTTACTAGCAAAGTACAATATGATTAAAAAGCTTAAGTGTTTAGCACTGTGACAAATGTTAAACATCCAGACTGACAGTCAATGCAATTAACTATATATCACAAAAAGTAGAAATACTCTACTCAGTTGAAGGTAGCCAGATTCACAAAAGTCTTGTGCATTATTTGTCAGTGACAGCATGAAAGCCATTTTGTGTCTGCCAGTTACAGTTGTACGTGTCAGAGATGGAACATTACATATTTCCTGCCGTTACAGTGCACCACTAAAAAGACATAATTTATTTAGTGCAAATTTGGTATTGCATCTATATTCATGATACACTGTGCACATTGGCAGGGCTCACAGAGCAGCAGTCTGTGTCACGCACCAAGCACTGTAGCACAGCATCTGCTGATAGCACTGACATGAGTGCACAGCACAGCAGCATGCACATTCTCCGTTGGTGCACACCTTGCCTGCCAAAATGGTGCTTTTTTAGTAGCACAATAATGACCATCAGTTGTATATCCCTGTTGGTAAGCAGCACTGAATGTACTATAAAGACTTATCACAGGTGGCCAAAGGCTGAGACCCTGGCAGCACTGACATCCTACCAGTAAGCAGACTTCTTGGAAAAGGTTACTAAAGCAATGAATGAGGGAAACCTGGAACATACTGCATATCTAGACTACAACCAAATAAAACAAATGGAAGAAAAACCACACCGGATACTCCAAAAACAGTATAACAGTAAGCGCTTTTGTTTACTAAAATGAGTAAACTTCTTATTCCTTGGTCTGAAGAAGTTTGCTCATTTTAGTAAACAAAAGCACTTACTGTTATACTGTTTTAGGAGTGTCCAGTGTGGTTTTTCTTCCATTTGTTTTATTTGGTTGTAGTTTGTATATTTTACTGAATTTATTTGCATATCTAGACTACACAAAGGTATTTTGAGACCATCCTACACTTGGATAGTGTTGATAAACAAGCACATTTCATGCGGTTTCTGATTTTAGAGGTGTATTTATGTGCTTGTGTGTGTCTGTGTAAAGGATATATAAGTAAGGGGCAAAGCTTCTAACATGAAGTAGTAACAGGGGGCTAGTTACTGGTTGACATCTTTCTTTTACTTTTATGTACAGTTTGGTTGTTCTGCTTTTGTTTTGTATATTGAGTGTTTAGTTTAATTTACAGATGTTTTGTTCATACAAATTTTTTGTTTTCATTTTTTGTAAGAGATGCTTTCAGTGCGGTGGACTTCAGTTTCATGACATGAATCCACTGGGGCGCAAATATAAAGTATAAATTGAACTTGTCTATATATATATATATATATATATATATATATATATATATATATATATATATATATATATATATACATTTCTGCCCTGAGTTACTATTCACATTTATAGATATCTGTGGCTTGGACTTTGTGCTAGTATCTCAGGTAACAACAGTTTTACTGCTCTTTAATTCCTTATGTGGAACAAACGTAACCCAGATACATTGCTTTTGATTTTTACCTCCTGGATAGACGCTCTGATATGCAGAAACTAAGGTTTAATAATATTGCATATACAAATGAAGCTTTAAATGTATTACTACACTTTATTTAATTTTGCTTCTCACTGTATATGCTTTGAAAGTGCTGAAATGGATTTTGTCACCTCATGCTATATCATCTTAATCATATCCTTCCTGTCATCTGGGTTGGATTTAGACTACAGTTATTAAAGCTAATGTCTTCAAAGATCCTTTTAATGATATCTCTATATTCCTCTGAGTTAGGCTGCTTAAGATGAAAATGACAGGAAATTTATCAGTTAAGAGAGCTAGGACAATAGATTTGAAAAAATGGGTTATGGCTGAAAAGGAGAGTAGATTATGCATGCTTTTCATATGTACCATTAACAAGGTCTATTTAGATTAAAACACAGCTATTTCTAGGAGCTTTTAAGTTGAGATACCTACTAAATTGTTGTGCCTTTAAATACAATACTGCAAATGTGTTCAGTAGACACCTAGCTGAGTTTGCTCTCTATTCAGTTTTCTTTAAAAAAAAAAAAAGTTCTCATGTGAAATGGATTTGCCAGTCTTTGCGTACACGAAGAGGGTTCAGATCACTAAACAACACATTGTGTAAATGTCACCCCAAGTACGTGCAGGCTTTTACAAGAAATTAAAGCAATAAATAAAGGGATATAGCTGTCATTTCTTACTCCCACCTTTATTCACAATGACATCATAAGCCAGACATACAAGAGGTAAGCCATGATGTAAAAATGTATTTTTAAGTGGCAGTATTTTTTTTTTGCACAAGAACACAAAATGCCACACGTTTAAATGCATGAATGAAATAAGTAGGTTGTAAATGATACATAAAAACATAATTGTGCTAAAAGTGAAACATGTTTGTAAGATAATTGTGCTAAAAGTGATACATACTTGTTAAATAATTGTGTTTGTCATTTGTTAACCGGGTTGGTCCAACTAGGCCAAGTGGCCCATTTTCAGTGGAGACCTAAGGAGAAAAGCTCCAGTTACAAACCAATTTACAGTAAGTTTTATATTAACATTCAGAGATGGCAGAACAAGTTACAATAAAAGTATAGAATAAAAAGCTTGAGACAAGTACATGACAATATACAAGTAGCATACAAGTATCACAATTGAACAGAGATTTGTAAACATGTACATTGAAAGAGACCTACATGAAAAATTTTGAGGGTTGAATTTGTCAGGTGAACATGTATTGTTAGAATCTAAAAAGGAATGGATTATTGTACAGTACTAGGATATGGGGGGGGGGGGTAAGTTATGTCATGACAGGGGCATGTCTTGGTATTGCATAGGAGAAGTTTGATTTCTTTTTTAAAGTGTAATGGGTGGGTGATAAAGTGTATGTGTAAAGGAAGTTTGTTCCAAGCTCGGGCTACTGAGCATGTATATTGAAATTTGCCCACATTTTTCTTTGGTTGGTAGAAATCTAGAAGTTGCTGGTTAGAGGTGCAGAGGGTCAGAGATGGTGAATAGATGGATACCAGGGAGGAGAGAGATGGGCAGGAAGATGATTTATATAGTATAGAGTTTGTTATTTGGAATTGTGATAGAATGAGTTGTTGGGGGAGCTCAAGCCACTGGAGAGAGATTAGTGCAAGGCAGTAGTGAGAGTTGTAAGGAGAGCTCACAATGAATCTAGCTACTTTGTGATATGTTCACGTTTGGACAAGGTTGTGGCCTGAATGTTTGTTAGAACTGGGGCAGCGTATAGAAGGGAGGGGAGGAGGAATGACTGTGCCAGGGAGAGTTTGTCATTAAGAGTTAAAAATGTTTTGTTACGATATAGCAAGCCTAGTTTCTGGTTAGTTCTTTTCATACATTGGAGTATGTGTAGGCTGAATTTGAGTTCATCATCAGTGATGACACCTAGGAGCTTTGTGTTAGGTTCAGGTATTATGATAGTATTAATGGAAGAAGTTAAAGCAAAGGTGGATTTATGGTGGGACAGAGAATGGGGAAGAAAGAGCAAGATTCTGGTATTTTTAGGATTAAGGATGAGAAGATTGTCAGACAACCACTTTTCAGTGGATAGAAAGGTCTGTTGGGTGAGGGTAGGAAGTTCAGAGATATTGCTGGAGAAAGAAATGAGAGTTGTTGTCTGCATATTGGCTGAAGGAAGATTGATTACAGTATGTGTGAAGGTCATTTGTGAAGATGTTAAATAGTAGGGGCCCCAAGATGGAACCTTGAGGGACTCCAGTTGGCACAGAAATCAAGGGAGAGCAGAATGAGGTCCATCTGACAGATTGCTGCCTACAAGAGAGGTAGCTAGAGAACCATGCTAGTGAGGTAGTAGATAGGTTGAGTGTAGCAAGTTTAGATAGTAGTAAGGAGTGAGAAACAGTGTTGAAACTTTGGAAAGGTCAACGAAGAGACAGGATATGAGTTGATTGTTATGTCAGACTTCAGTGATAGTATGAGTGAAGGACAGGAGAGCAGTAGTTGTGCTATGGTTAGGCTGGAAACCATGTTGAGTGGGAGTGAAAAGGTTTTGTTGGAGGAGATAGTTGAGAAGCTGAAAGTGAATGCATTTTTCAAGCATCTTAGAGATAGGTGATAGAATGGCAATGGGATGATAGATGGGTCAGTTGAGTTTCTGCCTTTATGCAGGGGGATAGTGAAGAAGGATTTCCACATGGAAGGTACAGAAGCTTCTTGAATTGATCTATTGATGAGAATGGATACAGGCTAGGATATAGGTTATGCAGCTAGTTTGAGGAAGGTAGGAGGAAGTTTATCAGTGGAGGGAGAGCAGGGTTTAAGCTTCAGAAGAAGTTATTTAATGTAGGAGGTCGGAACAGTTTGAAAGGAGAAGACATTATTGTTGAGTGGGTTGGGAGGGGTGGGGGAGTAGTTGTGTGAGAGTTGGAGGGTATTAGTTATTGGATTGTGTTGATAAAGTGTTTATTGAGGAGTGTAGCAGTTTCAGGATTTGATTTGTTTGGGAAAGGGGATGGATTGGAAGGGCAGCCTGGAGAAAGAATTTTATTAAGAGTAGACCAGAAATGTGCGTTGGATTTGCTATTGAGTTGACCAGATTTATAGTAGGATTTTTTTGTCCTTGTTTGTTTATTTCTTAAGATTCCTTAGTTCTTTGTACTTATTTAGCCAGGGAAGCTCTTTTGTTTTTAACCCAGGCTTTCCAAACACTTATCTCTTTTATTCATGAGATGTCTAGTGTCTTTAGAAAGCCAAGGAGCATAGTTTGAATTAATTCTAATTCTCCTAGAGGGGGCTAGGGAGTTGAGGGTATTCAGGAAAATGCTATTGAATTTATTAACTGTGTCGTCAAGGGGGATTTGCTTAAGGAAAGACCAGTTAAGACCAGATAGAATGGAGTTGTGTTAAAAGTGATACATGCTTGATTGATTACTAGCTAATAATCATCCAAGTAAAAGCTTTTTAATGTAACAGTTTAATACAGATACTGAATGTTTATTTCCTTTTCAGGATACATACGACAGAAAAAGAATATGGTTATCTTGAGGGAAGGTTGCAGTGCAAGAGTCAGGTATACATATCAGGGAATTATAAGATCTGAGATTCTATATTCAAAGTGCTAGTTAAGGGGAAGGATAAATAAGTGGCCCCATGCCCTTTTATGACTTTTGAGAGAAAGTACAGGTCTAAGAGCCTAACAAACTCAACTGTAGTGTAGCTTTGAATCTACCAGTAAAAAAAAAATCTGCTTGAAAAACACATCTAAAATTCCATTATTACATTTACTTCTAGAGGCATTGTGCTTGAAGGGAATGTGGTACTATCATTAATATTTTATAAGAAAAATACCAAAAAATGAAAATAAATTTGGAAAACCTGTATTTAGCTACTGCCTGCAGCAGTGAGTCTTAGAATGTTAAAATAAGAAACTTGTAATTGTCCTGTTGTCAAGCTTTCATTAAATTGTGTCTTCATTGTGGAGTCAGATGAGAGGATGAATATGAGCCTTTTTTTTATTTCTACTGTCTCTGTCTTTTTTTTAACTTTATGCATCCTCAGAACAGGTATATTTAGAGACTGGGGGTATGGGTATAAGGAATCGCCAGGAGCTTGTAAAGGTGTACTGTGTGACCTGGTTGTTTTCCATCTGTGACTTCCAGAAGATTTGGATGTTTTAGTTTTGATTCATCATGTCGACTAAACAACACATGATTAGCTATAGTGAAATAAATTAATTCCACAGAATAGCCTTCATCTTTGCCTCATGTTTGTAACTAGGTCCCTGTTTTTGGCTTTCCATCTTCCTCTACACTACGCAAAAGTTTGGCCTGGTTGAAAGCATATTAAAAGAAGGTACTAATAATCAATGATAGCAGCTAAACAGAAACATTTCTTAACTGCCTGCTTACAAGAGAGATATAAACAATATAAACTATTTTATATTCACTTTTAAGGATGGAACATTGCCTAATGTTGAATGACCTGAGGAAACCCATAATTTAGGAGGCCCTAAAATGCATACACTAACCTGCTTGAGAGCAGGTAGAAAAAGAAAATGTGATAAGACCTACATTGCTCCCACTGACCTATATGAAAGCAGGTTGAGAAATAAAAAGTAAGACTTTCTAAACTAACTTCAGAAGATTTAATGTTTCACAGTGATGTTAAAAAATATTGGGGACATGCTACTATTGATAGATAATCATAAAAGTGGTCATTAAGGACCCCTTTTTTATTTTCGGCCATCCCAACGTCGGGTCAAAGAAACTTGCCACCCTAGTACATTTTCCCAGTTACCAAAGGGAATAATAAGAAAGTATTTTCTACCCTAGATCTAACTGTTAAGCTGAATTATTTGTTTGTAATTTACCTAGTATTGAATACAGTTAAGCTACTGAGTCAGGAAGCCAGCAGCCATACCCCTTTCTACCCCTGAAGCAACTGCTTATTCCCCTCCATTGAATCTACTATCTGGACCATCTCTACCAGCTATCTTCATTACAGATACCTCTTGCTGTACTTTACTCTCTGCCCACTAGGTGGCACCCTAATCTAGCCTTAGGTTAAATCTCTTACCCCACCTTCCCATATTTCATCTCAGAATACTTTCCCTAATTTCATCCCTGACTACTTTCTAATCTTCCTGCTATATTACACTGCTCTTACTTTTTCTTTTCCCACCATCTAGCTATATTGTTTTCTTATTTTCCACTCTACTAACCTTTACCACCTCACAGCTGCATTATCACACTCCACTTACCTTTAACTACTTAGAGTGCCTCAGGAATCTGCTGCTCACAGATTGACTCTGCAGAATCTTCCTTTTCCTGCTCTAACTCACTCCGTTCATCCTGTGGGCTCACTCCGCTCCCCTGCCCTACCCCCAATTCCCACACACCCCTGGTGCTCCTACATTTATACTTCTAAGGCCCCACCCCCTCCCTTGCTATCCAATAGCTTTCTAGAACTCATTGATCAAATACCTAAACACCCACTCTCATACTATGAATAATTTTACTGCCCCTGGAATACTACCTCACACTAGACTATCTCTCTACCAGCCTCTACATTTCTGACTCTATTCTATGGTCTCCCTCACCATGCCCTTAACCCACAAACCAATACTTATAAATCTGTTTCTCTTACTTGCAGCACTATCCATTTTATCTGTACCTTATATCCTTACCTTTTATGAAAACCTACAGTATACCAGTTCCCACCATCCCTTAAAACAAACATTACTATTAAGTCAACTAGCCTTCCAAAGCCATTCAAACATAACATATACCTCAACCTATCTGTCATCTAAATATCATAGGGTAGCCCATATTGCTTTCCTTCAAGCTAGGAAATCACAAAACATTTTCTGTAAACTACTGAAGCTTACATATAGTCCTCAACAACATCCTCTCCTTCATGGTGACATTCATCTCAACCCAGGACCAAACAGCAACACCCCTATAAACCCCCTCCTACCTCACCCCCTCTACCCTATTCACTCCCAGTAAATCCCCAAATTCTCTGCTCATAGCACATCTCAATATACGGAGCTTAAATAATAAAGTTAGCCAACTACACGCTCTACTAGACATACACCCATTTGATATCCTTTATTTAACAGAAACCTGGCTCAAACCAGTAATAAAAGACAATGAAATAATCCCACCTGGTTATAATATCTTGAGATTAGACCGAACAACCAAAAAGGGTGGTGGGGTAGCAGTTCTGTATAAATCTCAGTTACAGGTTACTTCACTAGATGTGCAACCACCTTTAGATAGCAGTGTTGAAATCCTTATCTCCAAGCTTCAGGTCAATGCTAGCAAATCTATATACATAATATGCTCCTACCTATCTCCAGGCAATAACATCAGCATCCTAGAAAATATCCTCTGCTGGCTTTCTACATCCTTCCCACAAGAAACCATTTTACTTGGTGATTTTAATATAGACTGGAACACCTGTACCACACACAAACGCACAACCCATATAAACCTCTATGGTTTTCCCAAGCAATCACCACCCCCACCAAAATCCATAAACCCAGCAGCAAAGAGAGTACCTTAGACTGGATCTTAGTAAATCGTCATCCCCTTTCTTATAAAGCAGGTACCCTTCCTGATGATATTAGTGACCATTTACTTACTTATATACTCAAACAAAAAACTTTTATTCCCAACCAAACTACCTTTAAAACTACCCAGAACAAAAAAAAATGTAATCCAGCAAGCTTTCAAGCAGTGCTTCAAGCCTGTGACTGGCCACCCTTAAAACAACTCCCACTTGAGGAAGCAGTATCCTACTTTAACTCCAAATTCTTACAAATCCTGGAATTCCATGACCCTTCACACTCTATAAGAACTAGAAGTAAAGCAGCTCCATGACTCACTAAAGAGACTAGGCAACAAATCTTATTAAAAAATAAAATCTGGTCTAAATGGAGAAACAATAAAGACCCAATTGATCATCAAAACTTTAAACAGCTGAGAAATGCCACCAAAAAATCAGTACTACTTGATAAAAAAAAACTATTACTTTAAACTTCAACAAAAGCACCAACAATAACCACAAACCTTCTGGTCAGGCATAAATAGACTATTACACCCTGGCCACTCCAAGACACCAACCCCATCAGGTCTCTCCCTTAACACTCCCAACCAGATTGCTGATGCTTTCAATACCTTTTTCACTGAAACTGTCAAATCTCTAGCAAACTCCTTACCCCCTGTTAGCTCAACCCTCCCATCCTCCCTAGCTAGCATACCTCCTACCTTTCATTTAAAACCAAGTCCTACATCCCTCATGTATACCCTGGTTCACAAACTTAAACCATGTACTCCCTCATCTGATCCCTTACCAGCTGAATACCTTCAAACTGCAGCAAAAGTACTTGCCTATCCCATTTCTATCCTAATTAATAGAACCATTACTGAAGGCTCCATCCCATCTCTCTGGAAAATCTCTCACATTATCCCACTTCACAAGGGTGGTAACGCAACTGAACTCTGTAACTTTCGGCCCATAACCCTACTTTCTCCTTTAGCCAAAATCATGGAAAAATGCATCCATCAACAACTTCTGGATCACCTTCTCCAAAATAACCTACTAGATAGATGACTGTCAGCATGGTTTTAAACCTTCCCATACTACTACTACCACTGCTCTCCTATCCTTCTCTGACTGCATTAACAAACAACGTAATAATAACATGCTCTCCTCTGCACTCTTTAGTGACTTATCACTCTCACTCAACACACAGGCATTAAAATGGTTCAAGTCCTACTTAGACAATAGACAGCACGCTGTCCTTTGGGACAATAACCTATCCACACATCTCCCTAATACCCTAGGTGTCCCTCAAGGCTCTATCCTGGGACCTCTCCTTTTCTTTATATTCATTAATGATCTTAGTATAAATCTTCCTCTAGCTACCTGCATACAATATGCAGATGACTCCACACTGATTTGTAATGCCTCTTCTTCATCAGAGCTCCAATCCATCACCCAAACAGTATTTAACCTAGTTGAAAACTGGTTCCTACAATGTTGCCTCCTAAATGCCAAAAAAAAAAAAAATGAAACTATTGCTATTTACTCCAACTCTAAATTCCTCCCCAATAAATTTTTCCATTACATCCAACAGTGGTACTGTCATAGCTCCTGACCCAACTACCAAACTCTTAGGTGTAATAATTGACCACAACCTTAACTTTCACTCACATATTAACTCTACTATTAAATCAGTAAACAGAAAACTTGGTTGTCTGTATAGGATAAAACCTTTCTTTACCCCTGAAGCCTGAACTACCATTGCCCATACCCATCTGATCTCTACCCTCCTCTATGCCTCCCCCATTTATACTAATCTTTCCAAAAGCAACCTTAATAAGCTGGCAACCTCCTATAACAACATTGCCAACTTTGCTACTGGCTCCCCATTTAGAACTCACGCTTGTCTGAATCTCAAACAGTTAGGATGGTTAGAACTGTAAAACCAGCTGGAATTTCAACAACTCACCATCACCCATAAGATTCTGTACCATCCTAGTAATACTCCTCTTCTCTGTAGCCTTATCTCCACCTACATAAATCTTACTACCCTTCACTCAGCAAATAAATTACTGGTTAACATCCAGAAATCCCACAACAAAGCAGGTGATTCTCTTTTCTCTAATTCTGTGGGGAGGATTTGGAATAGGCTTCCCAGCAAACTTACATCATTATCATCATTACCGCTCTTCAAACTCCAACTAAAAATTCTACTAAAGACACAATGGCTATGCCCATGTACTAACCCTGACTAACACTCACCCGGTACAATATTACTGTATACCTCTCTCCCAAAACCCTTAAAGTGGGATTAGTAATCCTTCCCTTACTCCCAATTTAGTCTAGTTTTCTCAGGGAACTATCACTGAGTATGTACTTTGTAACACTCATCCTGCTGTGAGCACAAGTTTTCCATCTTGTATATAGACCAACTGTCTTTTTACTTTGAGTGTAATATTTGTTTAAGTGTATATATGCAATTTTTTTTATTATCTTAGTGTTATATTTTATTAAACAACCGTAATACTTTATTTCAATCCTTACTTCTTACGTAACCTACCTTATGATGAATGTCAAACCCTTTACCATGTAAATAGTACTGTATTGTTTTGTTAAACTCTGTAGTCAATTTCTTTAAAGTTAGTTTTTTGATGAAAATCTCCATCAACAATTATTTAAATATTTTTTAGTTTTGCTGTCCTGTTTTATTAGCTTAATTTGGGAGCTTATCTCCCTGGGCCTCTACTGAAAATGGACATGTATCCAGTTGGACTAGCCCAGTCAACAAATGTCAAATAAAAGAAATAAATAAAATAAATAATAAAATAAAAGTTAGTGACAAACAGTAGTCAGGAGGTAAATTAGGGAAGAATCAATCAATACATTCTGATTTTAAGTAATAGGAAAGAAGGATGTGGAATTAAAATCAGATGACCAGGAAAATAGATTTCACAAAAAAAATTACAAACCCTTTTATTTTGTCACATCCCATTGACAAGTGGAGAATAAAGTGAATTTTGTTTAATACTTGAGATAATTTATGATAACAAAGAACTCATGAACAATATTGGTGAAAGTTCTGTGTTTGATAATGCTCAAGATACGGAGTAGAAATGCGTGTTAGCATAAACACCTTTGGAATTATCTGTTTCTAACAAAATAAGTATTTTTACATTTGGGCTTTTTAAAATGTGTAGATTCTTTCTGGTTCTCCGAAAGGAAGGTGATTAGAGGCCAGTTTTACACCTTTGCAAATAGAACACGTATCGTCTTGTATCAAAATTCCAAATGCTCACTCTGTAAACACGTTTTCCATTCCTGTCAAGCAGAACATTCCTGGTCAGCCAAGATCTGAAAGATACCTATCCATACATCCCTATTCATAAAAGAGCACAAATGTTTTTAATATTCTGTACTTGGAGGATTGCATTTTCAGTTTACTTCTTTGGTCTCTCTACCTCTCCAAGAGGGCTTCCTCAAGTTCTTTGCTCCAGGCATTACAGATTGCAGAGTTCAAAGCTAATACATCTAACTTTACTTGGACAATTGCCTAAGCTCAACTTCTAACTGCCAAACTACTCTTAGCTCTCTACAGTTTACCTCAGATCTTGTCATCAACCTAGTCTTTAAACTAAATCTAAAACAGTCACCCCATTCTTTCTCCTAGAATAGTTTTTCTAGGATGTCTTCTAGATACCTCTCTGATGACAACATTTGTTTCAGAAGAAAAAATGCTTTATTGCCACGAACACTGTCTTAATCATTCCCAACAAACATTGACCACTGCATGGACTATCTGAGAATTCTTGGATTTATGACCTCATCTAGCCTCATGATTTCATTTGACAGACTCCACAAGAGGAAGATTCTCTCTTTGGGCCCAGCAGATTTATCCACTATCCATTCCAGTTCTTGTACTCAGTTGTGAAAAAAGAACCCCTTCAGCTGGCCACTCAAATCCTAGTAAGGACAGGACTTCCTCTCCCCACCAAACCCTCCCAGTCAGTGAACATATATCAGAAACACATCAGACTGTGCCTGGGGGTAGTTTCCAAAGGTGTCAAGGTTCAAGAGATCTGAAAACCACATTTCAGACACAAAAACATAGATCCAAAGGAAATGATGGCCCTCATAAATTCCCTGAAACCATGAAAACAACAATACCACTGTAATGTGGGGGTTATATTTTACCTTTGTTTGCAAATTAGCTTTGAGGACATAGCATTTCAGCACAGCTTAAGATTATAGGCAACTTATATTATTTCAGAGACAACTCTTTGAGCAGATCCAAGATACACCCTCATGGAATGCTACACCCAGATGTCTTCCTGCAGATAGTTTGCCAGTAGGGAACTCCCCAAGTAGATCTGTTTGCCTCCCATCTGAAAAGTCAACTAAAATAGTTCTGCTTCTAGACTCCTTGCAGAAATGCCTGGAAAACAGATGCATTCTCAATCCTATGGACTGGGATGCTTCTTTACATCCCCTTCCCATTAATATCTAAAGTCCAGCAATACATCAAAAAGGACTTAGCAAAGATGTCCATGGTGACTCCCTTTTTGGCCAGTGACAATTACCAAATGCTTCATCATAGAGTCTGCTTGCTAACATAGGACAGTGGATTCCTGATTTATCCCAACATTCAAAAAGTCATTCTAACTGTGTTATCCTTTTGATCCCTTTTAGGCACCTTTTTTGAGGACAGGAGTTAAAGGTAGTTAGAAAACCTGCATCCAGTAAATCCTATTTTGCAAAGTGGAAAATAATTCCGACTTGGGACATGAATTTTCTTGTAGAGAAGTTAACTGTATCACCTTTAGAACCTACAGTCAGCTTTTCTCTGAAATTGCTTACTTGGAAGACTGCCTTTCTCATTGGGCTGATTTTTGCTAAGCAGATATCTGAATTACAGAACCTTACATCTAATCAGCCTTTTTTGATCTTTCACAAGAATGCGGTGAGTCTCAGAACCAGCCCTTTCTTTATGCACAAAGTTGAATCTGAATTTACTCTCAACCCAATTATCTGACTCCTTGCATTCTATCCTGATAAAAAAAAGGATTTTTCATACAACTACTGAGATATTGTCTGGACAAAAATAAGGAATTTGGAAAATCAAATCAACTCTTTGTGTTTTATTATAGTAAGATGAAAGGTCAACCAGTATCTAAACAAACAATTTATGGATGGCTATCACTTGTTATTGAATTTTATCACTCCAACCATATTAAAAATTCCCCTCAGAATGTTACTCTTTCCAGAGCAGAGGTCACTAGAGGTGGATTCTAGATCTTTTATATCAACCGCTACTTGGTTCTTTGTTCCAGTATTCACTAAATACTACAAGTTAGATTTTGTTTCCTGAGCTAGAGCAGGATTCACCAGAGATGTCCTTCAGGGATTCTAAATTCTGATCTTATTCCATCCACTCTTTCTCCCTGAGCTTTGGTAGCCATCCCATATTGTAATGGTTACAGCAACAGTGATCTAATGAAGAACATAGTACAGCTGTGTATGTTTAATTACTATGACAGTAGATATTCAAATAGATCTGACAGTAGATATTCAAATAGATCACTGAGGCACTACCATCTAACCTCCTTCTCCCTTTATGCATTCCCTGGCTGGAGTGGGGTATCTTACCTTTTTTACTTTTTCTCACAGTCTCTCTCTAAGAACTTTATGTTTCAGCTCCCCTTTAAGACAAGAAAGCTTAGTATTTTGGTGCACCTGTACTTTCCTTTTATAATAACATGCTCTTTCATTTTAAATATAGATATAATTTGTGAAAGGAAGATGCCTAAAACTTTGTAGATGAGACGGATATGGGTTTCATTGGTAGAATACATACATCCCATATTGTAATAGCTACTGCAAAAAGTGATCTATATGAACCTCTACTATTATGGTAAGTAAACATACACAACTGTACTATACTTTAGAGTATGTTTATTGCATTACTGCATAATCTGTTCTGAAATGCAAGTCTTTTAGAAGTAGCAGTCGACATTTCTTGTCTTGGTACTGACCTCCAGGCAGACAGAATATTTCTTGTATCGGTATTGACAAGCAGACACAATACTATACTGCATGTAGATACTGTATTCCACATTTTTTTCCTTTTTGTTCTGGGCTGCAAGACTTTACAATCATATGCATCAACTAGTATTTCACCATAAATTACATGAAAGGTCCCTATAATTAAAATATATAGAGCAAATTATAATATGATAACACATGTGGTAAAGCTCCAAATGTAAACTTAAAAATATTTATTGTTAGAGATCAGCCATGAACTGAAGATATGATTTTATAAAGGTACAGAAATTTTTAGTTATATAACTTCAGTCTTACTCAACGTTTATTCTTATAGCTCAATGTAATAAGAGTTGGAAATATAAATAAAATAACTATGCTCATATGAAATCATTTTTATTGCCTTTTACAGCAAATAATTAAAAAATATTAAAATGTCTGCACTCATAAATTATTTTTACTGCCAGATAAACAATTCAAAATACTATGAATGTATGGCAACTAATTGCTGTTTGTGTTAGAAAATGAGGTGAATTGCCTAGGGACTACACACGGTCCTTACAGATCAGCATTATCTTTAATGCAGGTTGTATTAATAACAACAGCATCTACTATTAAAATATTGAACAGACCACACAGTGCTTTGATTCCTACAGTTAGTGTTTTCTCTTTTTTTGGCCGCTGGATATCATAACAACTGAATGGCAGAAGATAAAAGTTCAGCATTATTACCAGTCAGTTATTCTGTGCAGTATTTTCAAAATAACGTTTTTTAAATTTTGACCCTTCCTTACCTGGCCAACAAGCACCTTCCTCACTATTCGGACTCATTAATTTTCCCTTATGATATTACCAGCTGGGGTAATAGTTGAGCTGAAGGAGCTGTCACCCTCAGACAGTTTAGATTTTTTATTTTGCCCTGCAAATAGGCCCACCCTGCTTTCACTTCAGTGCAGACCATCTAATTTTAATTACTTGCAGCAGGGCTGTAGTGTCTGGTATCCATCCTAGGATTAGCACTAGATGGAAATTCCTTCCTTCCCTCCAAGATTTATGAATTTGTAAAACGTTGCTCATTCCCATCCCCCACCTGACTGCTTATGGATATAGGTATCCTGACTCATTTTCTGTGTGCTGTAATATAGCCAGTATTCCATTTCATATGTTTTACTAAAACAGTGGGCAGCTAAATATTTGACTTCCTTATACCTGCATGGGTAATATTTTCTTGCAGTTATTTTTAGTGACTCCTTAATTCTCAAAATAAGCCATACATTTTTTGATAGAGTTTTTGGTTTATAAAATAATGGATACTTCCATTCTTTTGATTCTGTTTGTTCATAGTTAAAAATTATACTGAAATGTAATCATGGTACAATAATGAACCACTGTTTGAAAACTATATAAATAACCTGCTCTGTTGGAATAGAGGGATGAAGTCCTGGCTATGGTTCAAGCATGTTGAATCTGAATAGCAGCTTGGGTGTTTGATAGAGCAGTTGAGGAGGATGGGTGTACCCTATCCTAGGGGGATAGTCAGTTGCAGATATCTAGGACACACTGCCATTCATGGCTTTATTTCTTTGGTAGAGACTAGAAAAACAGCTATAATGTGATGCCTGGAGGTGGGTGAGGCATCCTGCTGATCTCATCCTTTGTGAAAGTGAGGGGCAGTTCATCTTTGACAGCCATAGCATGTTCTGCACTTGCGATGCTACCAGATATAGGCAGGGATGTGGAATGTGTAGGGCAAAATTACACTGCCACAGGGTACTCAATCTTCTCACTGGCTCTGAACGTGGAGTTAGGTATAGCCAGCAGGAGGCTAAGACAGATTTGGAAAACTTGGTGTATGAGTAGAGGAACTTGGGGGTCTTTGGTGGTCAGTTATGGGAAACCAAACAAGGATTAAAAAATGTCTTCACTGAAATGCTAGAAACATGAACATCAGTGCAGGCAGTTTGCAGAGGCCTGTGCCGAATATACAGCATAAAACTTATACTGTGCTCTGTGATATATTTATTGATATTGATTAAAACATAATGTACATTAACATTGCAGTTCTTATTGCTTTTAGACATTTAACATGACTTGACTGAAATAATGCAAGTTGAGTCAAACGTTCAAATGTCTTGCAAAAAAAACATTTGTTAATGTTGCTCAGGTGTTTTTATTTGTATGCCACAATGGATATCAATGTATTTTGTGCAATACATATTATGTTTTGGTTCTTATATAGTAGATAGCGTATTTGTGCTAAATCAAAGTCATCAAAATAGGTCAAATGGTTTAGTTAGCCTTATGAGAATGTAGTATCCATTTTCAAATAGTCTTTTAATGATGAGATTATTTTTGTGCAATTTGTAACTAGATTTGTTTGCATGATGGATTATGCTGAATTTATAACAATGTTTATTATTTATCCACTCATCTAAAGCTAAGTAGTCTTTTTACAAAAATGTTGCATTTTATTTTTTATTTTAAAATTTTATTTTAAATGAGTCATGTTTATTGGGAATTGTGTCTATTTAAAGGTGTTAACACTTAAACTCGAACTCTTTAAGCTAATTCTGTTTTCTTAATTTAGTGGTTTGATATCTTGCAAAGTTTCTTGAGTAAATAACTAAAATATTGCTAAAAATAAGAAACTGATGTATTGGTTATCCTTCTCTTGGGTCCTACAGATAATATGAATAGCATGCTTGAATGTTCCTATGGATTCATTCCTGTTTAAGTAATGTCTTATGCTACAGAGTTGCAACTTTCAGTGTTTTTTTCTTTCCTTTGTTCTGTGTGCAGAGATCGTGGCCGGTTGAAACAACTCCACAACCAGGTACTACTAGAACAACAGCAAGACGTCTCCATGTTACAGCAACCACAGTATCCATCTCAGTTCAGATCCTCAGCATCTGAGAATGTGTTCACCATGAATGCTCTGAACTCTTCTTCTTCCTCCTCTATGCAGCAGTCTTCTCCTTCTGCCATACAGCACTCAAAGGGCTCACACCCGCAAGCATTTACTTATGCCCGGCCAAAAGAGTTTATTGCTGCTCAGACCATTTCACCGTCCACTGAAAGACTATATTCTCCGACAGACTTCCCAGTGCCTTTGCCGAATACTGCTGCTAATGTACCTCAGAGGCAACTGAATGAAAATCACTTGGAGACTTTTTCACCTGCCTTAACATCACCCTTTGAACTGCCTCCACTCAGATCATTGCAGTCCCCTACAAGTGCACCTGGATATAGGTCTCCTCCTCCACTATCACCACCTCTTCCTTTTTTCTCTAGTCAAGCACAGTCACAGTCACGCATTATGTCTCCAACACCTACTTCCCCCAGTGGCTCCATTTCAAGTCCGATTCAGAACCCAGCAGCTTTTCTCAGCTCTGTTCTACCCTCACTGCCTTCACCAACTCCCACCAATGCTATGGGCCTGCCTAAAAGTGCACCTGCTGTGTAAGTGGCTGTTTTGTTTGTTTTTTCACCACCATGTGCTTAACATTGCTTAATTTACTGGATTTATTGTAACAACATTTTACAATCCTGAATATGCTATGCATGATGTTATCACTTATTTCTGACTAAGAGGTTGAGGAGACAAGCAACAATAAAATGTAATAACTGCTAATATGACAGCACATCAGATCCTACTTGACTATCTCAAAGAAAACCAGGAAAAAATATAACCAGTTTTAAACCAAAACTGAAAACATCTTAAATTCTTTATATAATTTTTATACAAACAATGTGCATTATGATGCTGTCAAAATCATCCAGTCTATGCTTTTACAGAGAAAGATATTCTAAACTGTTGTAAACTATATCTTACTCTGTTTTTGAGTCTTCAGGGACAATGCAGTTTAGAAAAAATGATTTTAATACAGTACAATATGTGTACCATTTTACCTCTGTTA
This sequence comes from Protopterus annectens, assembly GCF_019279795.1. Lineage (NCBI taxonomy): Eukaryota > Metazoa > Chordata > Ceratodontiformes > Protopteridae > Protopterus > Protopterus annectens. The sequence continues at coordinate 616,553,889 of NC_056748.1, read as the reverse complement.
TCCATCTCTTCTCATGTAGCTGAACTTAATATGAGATATGTTTTATATTTTGTCATACTTATGTAATATGAGATATTCTGTTTTATATTTTGTCATACTTATGCTCCTGTACTATCACTATTCCAAACAGAAACATCCTTCTATTTCAAAATATCAATTCCAATTTCAATGTTACTTAGTACCATTCATTCATTTTTAATATTCAGCATGTATTCAAAAATGGCAGCCAAGTTAACAAAGCATCCTTTAAAGACTAATATATTTAAACTGTGATCACAACAGAAATGAAGCTGTCTCCTCTCCTCTTCTCTCCTTAACTTTTCCCTCATTTCTTTTTCTCACATATCATTACTGTTTGTTTCATTTGAATTCACAATTGCTGTAACTTCACTCATTTTAATTCAACTTTATTGTGAAATATTTGGCAGTTATGTAGTCACAGTATTAACAGGCATTAAATGTTTAACAATTAATTTGCAAATCCAGGAGTAAAACTAGTTTTCTACACATTTGCTGTTTTTTTCTTAATTGACTAACTTATAACATGTTAGAAATATGCCATTTAAACACGGTGCAGAGTTTTCAACATGAGTTAAAATATTTTCCAAATACATTAAAAACGATGTGAGTTAAAATATGGCAGGAACGGCAATGAATGTACAATAAAGTGCAGTTTCCTAAGTTATACTTGTACTTGAAAACTACATATCTCCCTTCATAGTTGCATGTATCTGGGGTACAATACTGTGCTACTCTTCCTCAAACTATAATGATGATTTTCCATTTCTAAGGTGATGCATAATCTGTTTTAAAATTAATTTCCATTGTTTTTCTTAAGCTATTATTGAAATAAAAATAATGAAAACTACATAGATAATTTATTCTTCTTTAATACAAACTATTTGCAGAATTCAAAGTAAAAGTTCCCTGTTTTTTGTCATATTTTGATCTCCTTTTGAGGAAGGCTACTTTGCTTGCAACGATGGCGCACACTCTTTCACATTGCAACTTGAGCAAATCCTCCTTAGTAGCTGTTTTCATTGTTAGTGGTTTTCTGGTTCTGTGAAATTTTAATTCATTTGCACATTTTTTAGAAGAGTTCAAAAGTCAGAAAACCAGCAGCTATTCTTTATATAGCCATCTGGAACAAATGACCGCAACCGTTTTAACCTCCCAGCTGACAGAATAAGTATATCTACTAATTGTTACAAAATGTCAAGTAATACACAGCATGTGGTAGCTTTTATTAAAACATTCCTTACATGGTCCTCCATTGTAATGATGCTACTATTTTCCCACCCAGCTTTCTACAACATTATTTCAACAAACGGCATTAATAAGGGGCAATTTCTCAGCCTTCAACTGCCATTTAATTGTTATTATATGGGTGAGAATAAAGTTCCATAAGATATTACTTGTTCCTGAGAAATGTGTTGTTTTATACTTCCACTACTGTTTCATAGAAGAAAACATTCTGATGTGTCGTGTGCACTTTTTTTCTGCTGCTGAGGTCATAAACTCTAAATCTCTTATACAGGTATTAGAAATGACTACTCAAAGAAAAATGGCTCACAGCCTGTGGGTCCCAACACAAAATGTTTGTCTTAGCAGTTTTCACTAAGGTGTGGAGCACCGGAACTTTTTGCCAATATTATACTGGCTCTGTACTTTCACATAACCCATGTCAAAAACTAAGAAAACTAAACCAATCATTCTGCTAGTTCAGTAGTAACTACCTGTACATAATATATTAGCATCTGGGGTTGCTGAGATAGAGTTACTTGAGTTATTTTTGTTCATCAAAACAAAGGCAGACATAAAGTGAAATCTTTGACATACAAAATAATGCATTCTCTGTAACTATTCCAGGAAGTACTTTATTTAGTGTATTAAAGTAGTGGTGTATAATTGTGGTCCTAAAGAAATAGATACCTCTCTGTAGAATATAGCCAACAGGCCATATTGTTACCTATAATCATACTACATGTTTCCAGATTCTCACCTATATACTTATTTTTGTCTCTCTTAGAGATGTTTAGAGATTTACTGTTATAAATCTCCTGTTGCAGATATTTCCAAACATCTTCTACATACTAAGTGAACCAAAGCCCCCTTCTTCAGCATTTGTTCTTCTCACACCATGTGTACAGCCATTAGACCAGGTGAAGGAGACTGAAATGCTGATCTCTAATCCAAGGAAAAAAATTATATTATAATAAATAACCATAGCATTGTGTACATTTTCAGTAACTAAGCATGGCCTTTCCATACAACTTTGTTCTTTACGTTCACCAGATATATGCACCATTAATTTTTGTATGCTTTCAACATTTTTAAATGTGTGCTTGGTGGACATAGTTGAAGAAAACTGTGTGTGACTTCTGAGTGACATACTCTACAAAAATAGTTTAACTCAGACACATCATTAAATTCATGGCCTGGTTATCTTAGTTTACTCTGTGTTTGTCATATTATTCTGAGCATCGTACTTTTTTATCTATTAATATTCACAGGTCTCCCAGCTGTAGGGCTTGCTACATTTGTATGCCTATGTCATTAACTCATTTCCTGCAATGGAGCTCTGGAAGCTTGCACTGAAACTTCTAATGGGTGGAGCCTAAGCTTTTTGATGGAATCAAATTAAGACCTCATGTTTCAAACAAATGTTTATCTATATGGAACCTTAGGGGTTACTAAAGAAGTATAAATGGCACACTTTTCAGCACAAACTATTTATATAGTGGCAGCATTGTTTAGGTTCTAAGTCCCAAACTGGATTTTATAAGTCACAATAAACATACTATTACCAGGCCTTTGGCCAGCTGGTGCCCTAGGCAAAAGTGCTGCACAGCACCCCCCCCCCCCACACACACACCACCCGGTGTCCCCATCCTGGTCTACCTACACCATCTAGATTACTTTTTTCTTCCTTTTCATACAGTTTGTCTTATTCTTCAGATTTTCCTGTATTCATTCAACATATTTTAAATAAACCATTTCTTTACTACAAAAAAAAAATAAAAAAATAAATTCTGGAAAAGCACCCTTGCTAGAGTGGCACCCTAGGCAGCCACCTAGCTGGTCTGTGCCTAAGGCCAGCTATGACTATTATGTTTATAATATTTTGTAAGCAACTTCAGTGCTATCTTGACAACCACTTAAGTTATACACATAGTTAGCCACATTTTGTTCATCTGTCTGAGATCTTTTCTATGAGGCTAAGTTGTTCTGTCTGTGCAACATGGTTTTTGAGATATTTAGAAAAAATATGACATTTATGATAATCTAAATACATACTATATGAACAACAATTAATATCTCTTTACCTGCAATAGACAGAGGTCAAATATCAGCACAAGTGTGTTGGTCATTGTGAAAGCTTTAAGATAAAATCTTTGAATACTTTGTATATAGCATGGAGTCTGCTTGTCCTCCCCTCATTCGTGTGGGATTCCTCTGGATGCTCTGGTTTCCTCTCACATTCCAAAGACGTGTCTGGAGTGTTTTCTACCCGGGTCTCAGCTGAAAATAGTCTCTTTCCTAGTCAGACTTTCCCAGTCAACAAATCGTAATTAAATAAATAGAGGCATCAGTAGGATGTAACTGCAAAAACACCTACAGGTGTCACCCAGCTCTAATGAGTTAATAGAATGTCTTTTTCCACATAATGCATTATTTCACATCTTCATTGTTTAGTGATTACTCAAGCAAACTGACTCCTTCAGATAATTTTATTGATGTTAGTGGTGCACACTTAATGCCAGTGGGTATCATGACTAGTGGTTGCCCACCATCTGGGAAACATCAACTAGCTATTTGCAGTTCTGATTCCTGATTGTAAGTTTGCATGTTCTCCCTGTGTTCGCGTGGGTTTCCTCCGGGTACTCCGGTTTCCTCCTACATTCCAAAGACATGCATCTGGAGCATTTCTCCCCGGGCCTCCGCTGAAAACAGGCTCTGTGGAACCTAGTCGGACATTCCCGGTCAACAAATGTTAAATAAAAAAAAATAAAAATCAAGAATGTACCAGCACTACAATACTTCAGAGGTACTTATTTTAATAATGATATCAGTCAAACCTTAATACTTTCCATTTCTTAAAAAATGTTGACGGTTTCATCTTTGTTCAGTGTCCCAAATAATGTTATGAGAAAAGATAGTAGGGCTGCTTATTCATAAATAAACATCTGTATAGGAGAATATTGAAAACAATCAGAAATGTTTGACTAGTGTATTACTAAAAATATTTTCCCTGGCAATCATGCTTACTGATATTTAATTCTTGTAATTTTTGCTTTTCCCACCTTTTACATTATTCTTTCATCTGTCCATCTCTCTCGTTCTTTTTCTATTTGTTTAGAATACACCTTACAGACTATCTACTGATCATTAGATTATTAACTGTAGTATCTTTAACACAGTCTGCTGTTATGTAATATTTCATTTAATGACTGATATGTTCTATACATAGGATCATATAATTTTTAAAAAGACACTTTAAGATACAGTAGACTGATTTCAGTGACACAGTTAAATACCTAGGGACTGTCAAAAGTTTACAGTAAATTTTGTAGGTCATTCATTGCTTTCATTTCACTCTGCACTGTTTATATTTGTTTAATTTTTTATGTTTACTGTTCTACTATCTGTTTCTGTCATAACACCTCTTTGTCATTTACTTTCTTTCCTTTAATTCCCTTACTGATCCCTGTACACTGATTCTTTTTGTCTGGAAAATCCTATTTTTCCTATATTATTTAAAGGCAATCTCTCATTGAAACGACTCTTATGTGATAGGCATATTGTTATTCCTATTTTTTTCTACTGTGATATAAAGCATGTAGTCTCAAAATATTATCCATACCTTTTTCAGTCTTAAGTTGTTGTTTTTTTATTAATTGCATTGCATTTCATTTCATTCTTGCCTTTTCTTTGTGGGTCTTGCAACAATTCACAAATTTATTGTCATTTAATATAGGCTGAGCTTCAGTGTAGAGATCATCTTGCAGAATACTGTGACTATTTAGCTGTGCTTTTTCTTACAGCCACTTGACCAACAAAACATGTTGTAGTTGTAGTAGTGGTTTATTGCATGATTTCTCTTGTCATGAGCCCTTATACATGTTGTATCAAAGTGTTATTTTACTATTAAACCATCTTCTCTCTGTATTTGTATCGCATTTAAACTGAAGCATTTTAAATTATCGCAGATTATTGTCTTATTGTTTTGAGCTGAGGTATAATGCATATACACTAGAGTGCTTTAACAGCTATTATCATCAGTTAGTAAAATATTACACATGCTCATCATATGAGCACTGCTGCATTAGCCTTAGCTATATGGGTTACTGCATAGCATATAACAGCCAGCCAGCTTCAAGAGCTTAAGTGCACCCTCTGTGTTCCCAAACAAATTACAGCTTCAGCAGAGCTGAAGAAAATCAAAAGTTTGGCACCAAGCCTTTCAGAGCTTTCCTGCCTCCAAAAAAAAAAAAACACTTCCTTATGTGGGCTTTCAAGAATTGACAGCTGGCTAACAGTTCTCCTTTGCTGGCAGATAAGTTCACCTTAGGGGAAAAAAACTTCTATATGAATATTTTTATCAGAAAAGTTATTTTTCCTGTGGATTTTATTAAATTAAGCTAGGAGAAAGTATTTTTATGGACCGTCATGGACTTTCATTCATTTCATTTTACTGTGAAGTGGGACTTTTGTGGAGAAAAAGCTTCTTAAGATTAAGGTTTTCTTTGGTTTTTATAATTGCAGAATGTGTTAAAATCTTTGAGGGCTGAGGTAAGTATTTAAAGAGCTTTTTACTTTGTTTTCATGAAAAAAAAAATTTTAATACCAGCTACTGCTGTTAATCTTACCCAAGTTTCAGGCTTAATTTTCATGGAACAACTTACCAGTTCCTGGGTTCTTCCTTCTTCCAGCCACAAAAAGAACAACATTTAAAACAGCCTTTGCCAATCACCAGGTTACTAAAGTACATCAGACGCAGATGTGTGATTCTGCTGTGGCCATTTATGTTTCCTCAGATCATACATCTTTTACCTTGCTCCCACTGGTGTAGTCCCTCCTACAGCCATCGTAGACCAGGTGTTAGAAACATCCTGTGTGACTGTTGGCATTGCCCTTGGAGGGCAAGGGAGTACCACTCTTGTCAGGCTTGGAAAAAGGATCAGGGAATGCTTCTCTGTCTAGCTAGACTGAGATGTTTGTCCTTAGGGAGGTTTTCCTGCCAAAAGTGGTCTGCTTTTTTTTAGAAATTCCTGTCAAAAGGAAGCAAAAAGTTAGACATATGTCTTTTCCTGCCTCTGTTATTTTGGACAGAATTAATTTATTGGACTTAACTTAATGTTTCATTCAGGCTCTTGACCATTCCAGTCCTGGTCTTTCTGATAACAGGACAAGTTATTTTGCATTTTGTGAAAAGGTTCAAGATTTTGAATTACAAAATGATTATGAAGAGACAGTTTCTGTTTTTTTTCTCCTCATGTTTCTGATTCTGAGGAAAGTATGGATTCTGACTGTCCTTTGGAATGATGATCTTTTTCGGAAATATTTTCCAGAATGATTCAGTTCTTTCAGTGGGAACATAATGATCATAGGATGATAGGATCATAGGAGAATACAAGGCTATTGACCAAAAAGAGCCTTTTTAAGTCTATCCATGCTTTTCAGAAATATTAAAAATGTATTGGTCCCTTATGTTTTGTGCGGGTATATAAACTTAGGCATGAGTGGTCGAGCATTTACAACCTTCCTCTCTCTAATAGACATATAGTGCCTGATGTAGGGTAAATTTACGATTATCCATCTACTGATCCAAATTTTACTTGAATACCTGCAGATAAGAACTTTTGTTCACACAGATGGGAAGCCTATTCCGAGAAGATACAACCTCTGAGATGCATACTTGCCACTCCAGCATGTTCTATTTATGTTTCAGATGAGGTCTAGGTCCCTGGATCTGGTGTTTCTGATGTTATTTGTTTTGCAGATGTGTAGCAGGTCCAGAGGCCTGTAGGAGACCAAATACAAGAATAAGGCTTTGATGTGGTCCACACAGAAATTGTTTTCTAAACCATATAGTCTTTGTGAGAAACCTCTGTGGATTATCCAGTTGTTGCATATAACTGGTCAGGTACATGCTGAAGGGAACATTGCACTCAATGATTGCTCTTAATAAGACAGAGTGCAGTGGAAAAATGACATCACTGGACTTGGATGCCATACCCTTGCATGGTATGATATCCTTGGTACATAGACACCAGATGGTCAAAGGCCAACTCAGTGTCGACATGCATTCCCAAATCCCTGACTACAGTGTCTACTCCTAGGGGTGTATTATCAATGTAATAATTTGTGGGAGTGGTCGTCTTACCTAAAGATACTATTATGCACTTCTAGGCATAGTTTAAGACCATCACTCTGGCACCAGTTGTTAGTCTGTGTCATGACTTCTTTGAGAGTATCTGTGTCTTGGGTGGATTCAATTACTTCACCTAATTTGCAATTATCTGTGAACTTGGTCAGCCAGAAGCCTTTGACATTAGCCTTGACTTCAGGGAAGCAGATACCAAACAGGAGCAGCCCAGCACTGAGCACTGAGGCACTCCACTAGTGACAGGCCTTTCTGTGAAGGAAAATGCTCCTATCCTAACTTCTTGGGTCATGCTGTGATCCAATGGGCTGTCTCACAGGTGACATAGGGGTTAAGACCTAATTCAGTAATCTTGTTTACAATACCTCAGCAGGGTGTTGTGTCTAATGATTCAGCCACATTGAGGTAGGCAGTGTGAACCATCTTGGCATTATCCATTGCTTTAGTGACATTCCTGAAGAAGTCCACCCAGATGAGTAGGCATAACCTGATCTTAATGAAATAAAACTGAGTTGGATCTAGTGTCTGTAGGTTTCATATGTTATCATTTAACATAACTGTGATTATTCTTCTATGGCTTTAAATATTAGAGTAGTCAGGCTTATGGTTTTATAGTTCCCCGGGCCTGTGAACGGTCATCCCTTATGCAGTAACAGAACTATTGCAGTTCTCCATTCTTTTGGCACAAAGCCTATTTGAAGGCTGTGGTTAGTGATTCCAGTGGGCCTGATAGTTCATGTTTCATGCTATTAAGATGGCACAAAAGACTGTTATCAGGGCCCATGGATGTAGTGTTCTTGGCACTGGAGAGTGTCTTGAGGACCTGTTCCCTATAGATAGTAGGGGAAGTTATGGTTGTGGATATTTCCTGAAGGGTGTCCAGGTGGGAGGGGAGGTAAAATATGAGCTAAATTTGTCAGGCAGTAGATTTGCTACAGCTTCCTTCTCAGTACAGATGGTTGCATTTACAATTAATTTAATACATTGTTGCGTATTGCCTTTGAGATTAGGGACATAGCTGAAGAATACTCTTGACTTAAGGGTTATTTTTACCTCAAATGCTTCATAAGCCCCCTGAGCTGCTTGCTTAGATTGATGAGGGCGTTTTTACTTTGCTAGTCATTGCACCTTCTAATTTTTGTCATAATGTTCTTTCTTTTGTTGTGCAACCTATTGATGTTTGGATTTCAGCAAGGTGGCTTGTTTTTGGAGTTAGTTCTACTTTTGTTATGGGTGGGTAAAGCTGTGTCTATGCTGCTGTTAATATGATTATTCAGGGTTTTTATGAACAATTTCACATAGGCAGCAGTGTTCATAGGGGGGTAGACTTGGAATTTTGGTAAGGTGTCACATAATAGAAGGAAGTTTGCCTTAGAATAATTTAATGTTAAAATACCACTGTACCAGCTATTCAGCAGGGATAATAACACAGGAACCAAAGGTAACCACAACTGATTCAAAAATTTACTATAGCTAAGCCGTTTCATCCAACTCATTTTCGTAATTCATCAGAACAAATTTATTTATTTATTTTTTATTTATTTACATTTGTTGACCGGGCTAGTCTAGCTGGATACATATCCCTTTTCAGTAGAGGCCCGAGGAGAAAAGCTCCAACATAAGTAAATTAATACATTCAAAATATTATAAAAAAGATTAGTTTTACATTACAAAATAAGACATGAAAAAAATAAATTGTGAATGTAACTAACAAACACTCTGTAATTTTAACATTGAGTTTATTGGTTTTATTGAGTTTATTGTGGGTTTTTTGAACTACTGGTGAACTTTTTTTTTTTTTGTGATGTGCCTTAGAATAATTCTCACAGCCTTCATAGCCCTCAGGTAAGACATATCCACTTCAGTTGCTCAAGAACCCTTGTCAGTCATGGAAGAAGAAGCAGAGGATGCCTGCCCCTTCCAGTGCCTCTTAAGAAATATGATTTACTGAAACTGAAATTTATTGAACCTACTCCATTTTCTCTCATTTTCCAGCTTTAGAGGATGTGTTTATTACAGCCTGTAACTTACCTAACTAGCAACCCTACTGCCTCCAACAAAGCAGAGAGATTGTGTAATGTTCCCATCTTATAAATTTTTACATTCTAAACCAAGACCAGACCCATCAGTGATTTCTCTGGTAAACCCAGCTGCTACTAATCATCTGGTTGATCCCTCCCCTTCTGACAAGGATGGGAATGCATTTGATAGATTTGGGAAAATGTGCATTTTTCTGCAAGTCTTATGTTTCGAATTCTCATTTGTGAAGCTCATCTGTTCATGTTTATACTTGCCTCTTTTGAGATAAGAGGAAATTATGACATCTTTTCCCTCATCTGAGGAAAAAAAATGTGCAGTCTTATTGGTTTTGTGTGACTGTCTTAAGTGGCTGTCCATTCTTTGAAGTGTGTTTATGATTTGGCTGATGCTACATCCAGGGCTGTCATGAGGAGGTGCTTGGTTACATTATCATACTCCTGAGGATTTTCAATTCTCCCTTAGACAGATAGGTAGTCTTTGGACTGCAGAGATCCTTAAAAAGTGTGATGCAAGAGGCAAGCCAATTCAGGGAATTTCTTGGATCTTTCAGCCTTCCTTCTCCAAGTTTGTCAATAGGTTTCATGCCACCTATACAACTTTTTACAAAAAGCAAAAGAAACAGGCAGAGCAAACTGCTAGCAAGCAGACCTTTAAAAAATAATAGCAGGGAGGTTGCAAGAAGAAAGGAGGAGCACTCCAGAATAAAAGATACTATAAAAAGTCTAAATGACTATCTTCATATTCCCTACACCCCACTCTGACAAGCATTTAATCCTGCCAAAAATCAAAACCTCCATTTCTCTCTTTGGCAACAGAAAGTTTCAAAGAAATGGGTTTTACAAGTGATTCATCTCCAGTACAGATGTCCATGGAAATCTCTCCATCGCTTTCAATGGATTCCGCTTCATCCGCCAAATGAAACTTCTCATTTTCCCCCTGCCATTCAGTATATGACAGAAGAAGGATTTTATTCAGGAGTGTTTCTAGTGCTAAAGAAAAAAAAGATTTGTGGTGACCATTTCTAGATCTTTCCTTTTAAAACCAGTTTGTGATTGTGCCCAAGTTCAAAATCCTATATATTTAGAACCTGTTACCTTTCATTCATCATTTAAGTTTTCTGTTGCCCTTAGATTTAAAAGCTGCTCCAAAATTCAGATATTTTTGGATCACACTTTCAGTTCTCTGCAGCACCCTTTGGATTAAGCACTCTTCCAAGGGGATTTGCAAAGTGTGTAGCTCCAATGATAAGTCTCCTGCTGACTGCAAAGTACTCACGTTTCTTATTTAGATGCCTTGCTTATTTTTGCACAGTTTGCAGAGTTTTTGTTCAAAGTGTCAAGAATCTCTCACATGGGTGAGGGCTCTGAGGACCTGATTGGGGTTTCAGAAGAACTTCCAAAGGTTTTGTTTAACTTTTTCCCGCAAGATTGCTTTTCTGTGGTCTCAACTAGATACTCAGTTTAAACAGCTTTTCTTCCACAGGAAATATGTGGATCTATATTTTCATATTAGGACTCATGGCATCTATGATATTCATGATCTCTTTAGCAAGATTCTACATTAGAAAATGTCAGTGGTACCTACAGTCTGTATGATCCCAATACCAACATCACCTGACATTCCAAATTCCAGTTTTGAGATTTGTGAGAAGGGATATTCTTTGGTGGTATTACCATATTTACCTCAATCCATTTCCCTTCTAGCTCCAGCACATTTTGCCATGGGAATAAAAGTGGAGTGTCCCTGGAACAGAAAAGATAGATGAAAACACATAAAACATGAAAGAAATGTTGGCAGTCATCAGTGCTGTCAACTGTCTCAATCATCTATGGTCTCCAAGACCATTGAAAGTAGTCACATACAACAGCAAAGTGATGTGGTATATAAACAAACTGGAGGGGGATGATGAGATCTGGCCCACTGGGCAGACTAGCCATGGTAGAGTGCTAATCCATAGCTATTCAGCTCAGTCTCACTCTACAGATTTCTTCTGTTATGTCAGAGAAAATTGTGAGAATCAAGCTAAGCAGGAGGAGGACAGACCCTCATGAATGGAATCTGAATGGGGGAGGGGTCTTTCAGGAATTAATCCTGTTTTGGTGAACAGATCAAATATATATTTTTTGCCTCCAGTCATAGCAATCAGTTGACAAAATTCTTGTGCAAGACACCATGCTAAGAAGCTGAAAAACAGATGCCTTTTCTTTTCCTGTATGCTTTTCCACCATTTCCACTAATATTTGGGGTCATTCTGAAAACTCAGAAGGACTCTTCAAAAATCATTGTGATGATTCTCTTCTCATCCAGGCAACATTGTTTCTCCCTTCTTTTGGAAATGGTCAAAGACAATTACCAAAGCTTCCTCACGGACTGGATCTTCCCTCAGAAGGCAGGGGTGTTGGATACATCCCAACTGTAAACAACTGAAACCAACTACCTGGATGATAGATGCTTAATACCCTTTAGGCACCTATTTTCTGAGGACATGTAGCAGGTACTAAATGAGGCAAGAAAACCTGCTACCAGAAAATCATACATTAGCACGTTAAAAAGGTTTACTAGTTGGTGCTAAAACACAAAATGGACCCTTTTAAGACGTGTTTCTCTGATTCTGTGTTATTTGTGTAAGCTATCATTTTCTGGCCACTCTCCCCTATCAAAGTATATCTGTTAGCCACGTCAGCATGTCTGTCCTTGGATCCCCTCTCTTTCAATGCATTCACGTGTAAAAAAATTTCTTGAAAGGTTTATTGCATACCGAGCCTCCTAGAAAATAGGTGTTTTTTTTTTCTTATGATCTTAATTTTGTCTTGGAAAAACTATATTTTGCTCTGTTTGAACCAGCTCATCTGGCTGACTTGAGTATATTAACATGGAAAGCAGTTATGTTCATTGCTGTGACTTCTGCAAGAAGAGTATGTGAGGTGCAAGCTCTTACTGTGGACAAACTTTATCTCATTTTCTACAAAAATAATGTTTCCATAAATACTAATCCTTCCTTTATACCTTAAGTGAATCTGAGTTTACTTTGACCCAAGCTATCTACCTTCCTGTCATCTTACCTGAACCTAAAATGATAGAGAAAGGATAGTCCATATTTTGGATATCCACAGACAACTTAGATATCAGCTTTACAGAATTCTGATCATTTGTTCCTTTCTTGTGAAGGGAAGAATAAAGGGCAATCTATGTCAAAGGTAGACTATTTACAAATAGTTGTCTTTTGCTATTACCTTTTGTCATACCAACTGCAACAAGGCAATTCCAGGCAGGGTTAAGTCACATTCTACTAGGCCTTGGTCTCATCTGTGGCTTTTTGTAAAGGGTTGGATTTTAGAAGTATTCTGGAAGCAGCAACTTGATCCTCTGTAGGTACCCTGACAAAGCACTACAAAGTAGATTTCTTCTTCTTCTGGTGTTTGACACGCTTTGCTAGGACCATTCCCCATGTGCTCCTGGACCCTCATTGTCACTCATCCCAGTCAGTTTAAGCTATGGTGGTTTAACCATACAGCTAAGGCTATTGCAGAAGTGATCATTATGATGAGCATGGTACAGCTGTGATCTTTTCAGGCCTCTAGCCTCTCTCACTCTGTCTATCAGTTGTCATGAATGCTGTAAACAGTTCGTTACCCAAACCACTCTTTTTCTTGAGCTCTGCTCAAGCTAACTAACAGTTTGGGTGCATGGAAGGTGCTCTTAAGCTTTGGAAGCTGGGCAGCTGTTATATTCTTAACAGGATATAATCATATAGCTAAAGATACTACAGTGTGATCCTCTCAACATTTACTTATGTTCATCATACTGATCACCTCTGCAGTAGCTTTAGCTATATGCATTATATCCTGCCAAAGATATAACATTCGGCCGGCTTCTGAAGCTTCAGGGCACCTTTCATGCACCCAATCTATCAGGCAACTCAAGCTGAGCCGACTAAAAGATGAGTTTGGGTGCAAGGTCCCCCCAGAGCTTTACTGCCACCAAAGACTATGCTCTTCTGCTGCTTTAGAGGATCGACAGTCAGCTTGTACTTTCCTTTGCTGGACAGATAAGTTCCCTTTGGGGAAAAAAACTTCCATTTTCCTAATTGTGTTGATGCTTTATTAATGTCCTCTTCAGAATAGTTATTTTAAAGCTAGGACTGTTGTGCTTTAATGGGCTAACTCAAGACTGTAACCTATTTTTAAATGGAGACCTCATTTTTTTCTGTCAGTTTAAAAGTGGTGTACAGTAACTGAAAACATTTTTTTCTGTGGTGGAATTGTGTTTATTTTACTTTTGTGGAGCTAGCATGGTGTTTTAATTATTTTTACTGTGTTTTTTTCTGTCAGAAAAGTAATTTTGTGGACTGGTAGTGTTTATGAGCAATTACTTGTCTTCCCAGTAAAGAAGCACCATTTTTGGCTTGACCATGGAACAGATTACAGGCTCCACATTTGGTCTTTCTTCCAGCCACAGAAAGAAAAACTAAGCAAATAGCCTTTACCACCACAGCAGACTAGCAATCTGCTTCAGCCACGAGTAGGTGACTTTGCTGTGGCCATTTGTTGTACCTCAGGCTCCTCATCTTTTATCCCAGATCCCTCTGGTGTAGGACCTACAGCCACTGTGGAGCAGCATCCTCCGCAGCTGTTGGGGTCCCCTCAGTGGGCAAGGGAGAGCCACTCTTGTTATTCCTGGGAGAGGTAACAGGGAGGTCTTCCCCTGTTGTGTCACAATGCTGTGCCCATCCCTGGGGAAGATGTTGCTGCCATTAGTAACATGACTGTCTTCATTTTTCCTGTCAAAAAGAAACAGAAAACCAAACATGTAACTCCTCCTCCTCAATTTTCTTTGAATAGGAGTAGTTACTGGGTCTGGCTCCCGTTTATTTCAGCCAATTGATCCTGCTTGTAAAGTAGTTTCTGGTAAAATAAATAAGGATTCTTCTTTTCCTGAAGATACTTAGATTCTGCATCTAAACATGAAAATGCAAGGATAGACACATTTTTCCTCAGATTTCTGATACTGACTCAGAGGAGAGATCAGATTCTAATTCTCTTTGTGGGTGTTTCTTTCTCTGGGACAATTGCTAGAATGTGCCAGTGTTTTCAGTGGGAGAACACTGAGGTTTCTCAGTCCCTCAGAAAATAGTATGAGTTGTTACAGAAGGATTTTCCTGAACCTACTATACACATTCCTCCTGTTCTGTCTGCTTTAGAAGATGTGTGTGCTACTGTCTGCAGTTTTCCTGGTAATCAGCCAGCTGCCCCTAAAAGGGCAGATGTGATGTTCTGTATGCTTTAGAAGATGTGTGTGTGTGTTACTGTGTGTTACTGTCTGACAGTCAGCCAGCTAACCCTAAAAAGGCAAATAAGATGTATAAAGTTCCTCAGTCTTTTAAATTTTTATACATGATTCCCAAACCTGACTCAACAGCTGTAACGTTAGTTGATTCCACTGCTGATAAGCACTGCTGATAAGCATTTAGTTAAGTCTAGTCTTACTACTGATAAGGATGGTTAAATTATTGATAGGTTTGGGGAAAAAGTGTATACTTCTGCCATTTTGATTTTCAGAAGTTTGAATTGTCAGCATCATATGCTAGTTTGTTTTGACAAATTCTGAAAGTATGAGGAATGTTTTATCTGCTGTTTTTCTTGTGAGGAAAATCTGCTCTAAATAACTAAGTTTCTTCTGCTGCACAGGTCATTACTCGTTGTTTATAGAGTGTGTGTGTGTGTGTGTGTGTGTGTGTGTGTGTGTGTGTGTGTGTGTGTGTGTGTGTGTGTGACTCTTGTTGATACTTCTTCCAGGGCTATGGCAACTGGTACTCTTTTGAGGAGGTTTACATGGCTGCATTTTCAGAACTTCCCAGATGGTGTTAAAAATGAGATTTTAAAATTTTCCTTGGATAGAGATGTAGTGTTTTGTCCCTTTGCTGCAGAGTGGATCAAAATGTGTGATGAAAGGGCCAAGCTGATCCTGAGAATGTCTAGGATGTTTCAGCTCTCTTCTTTTAAATTGTCTGATGGGTTTTCTATCTGCTCATCCAGTTTTGGCAAAAACACAGAATAAACCGTTTCAACAAAACACAAGTACGTACATGTTTAAGAAGAAGTGTGAAGGGGTTCTAAAAATAAATCTCAAACCTCCCTGACTAAAGACAGTCCAACAAGTCTGGATGACTATTTGGGAGACCTTGTGAAACCCCTCACACCCTGGCCCCATATGTCTTCTAAAAAGTTTGAATTTACATTTTACTTTTTGACAGCAGATAGTTGCAGACAAATGGGTTTTGAAAATCATTCATCAAGGTTATATATAGCAGTTAGAGGAAATGTTTCCTTTCTAGATCGGACTCTTTTGTTTCCACTGGTTCTTAATCACATGCTGTCCCAAGGAGTGATGGAACCACTTCCTCCTTCTCAGGTGGGGAAGGGTTTTATTCAAGGATGTTCCTAGTGCCAAAGAAAGAAAATTCCTGGAGACCATCTCTGGATCTTTCCTTCCTAAACTTGTTTGTGATAGTGCCAAAATTCAACCTTATGTCACTTCACTACCTGTTACCTCTTCTTCCCCTTTTAAGTTTCCTGGCAACACTAAACTTAAAAGATGATTATCACATACATATTCATCCAGACTTTAGATGTTTAAGGTTTTGTGTGTCTGGATCACATTATCAGTTCTCTGGCTTAATCTTTGGACTGTTCACAAAGTGTCAAGCTACAGTTAGAGTTCATTGCAGGCTACAGGATATCCTAATTTTTCCATATTTAGATGACTTGCTTATCTTTGCAGAGTCTTTTTGAAAGTGTCAGGACTCTCTGTCTCAGGTGAGAGATCTCTTATACAAGCTGGGATTCCAAGAAAACATTTAAAAGTCTTCCTTGACTACTTCTCACTGGATTGTGTTCTTGGGATATCAACTAGATATCTTGGTTCAAATAGATTTTCTTTCACAGGAGAAAATAGACCTTTATCTAGATCTATTTCTAAGGTTTCCCACTCAGACTTCAATCACTGCAAAGGAATACCTCATGATTTTGGGGCTCATGGCATCTATGGTTCTCATGATACCTTTGGTGGAAGATATAGTGGTATTTGAAATCTATTTGGTCCCAGCATCAACACCCTTCATCTTTGCATATCCCAGTGCTGTGGAATGACAGTAGAGAAATCTTTTGGAGGAGACAGCAAATATCCTTAAATCCAGGCATCTCCTTCTCCCTCCCTGTTCCAAAGCCTTTGCTTGGGGAACAGTTTTAGAAGAGATAAAAGTGCAAGGTGAGTGGTACACTAAGGACAGATGCAAGCACATCAATGTGAAAGAGATGTTTGCTCTGATCAAGGCACTCGACTCTCTGAATCATCATTGGTTCTTGAGACCTCTTCAAGATGTTAAAGACAATACCACAGTCATGTGATACATCAACAAGTAAGGAGGAACCAGATTGTACCCCTATGCAGACTAGTCATTTTAGCTTGGAATATAGCTTTGCTGCACAATCTTACTCTGCATGCAGCCTACATTCCTTCAGAGCAAAACTGTGTGGCCGACAAGCTGATCAAAGAAAGACTAAGGGCAGGATCTCCCGAATGGTAACTAGATCGGGAATCTTCCAAGATCTGATCCATCTGTGGGGAGTTCCTCAAGTAGATCTATTTGCCTCCTCTCTGAACAATCAGCTGCCAAGATTATGCTCACTCCAGGACTCCAGGCAAGAATGCTCAGAAAACAGCTGGCTTTTGTTTTCTCAGACAGGAATGCTCCTGCATGTTTTCCACACTTTCCACCATACTTCTCAACCTGGAAACATCAAAAATATGGACAAAGGCCCATGAAAAGTAGTACAACTGGCCAAAAATTGGCATGCTGATTAACATGAAATTTGCATATATAATCATGTAACCCCACTCCTTCAATGGAATTGCAGGATACCAACATAAAGATTGAAATCAGTAAATAATAATAAATAATGGCAGACATTTGAAGTTCAGACTTCATATCCCTCAGAAAATACATAATAATACAAAACCTGTTATCCTAGCAACTATCTAAGTTTACAGGAGCAATATTTAAAATGTGTCCCTATTTTTGGGCCTTTGTCCCACTATTAATTTATTAATTTTGGCTTTGTCCAGATTTCTTGCTCTGAGAGATTGAGAGATATACACAGATATCAAAGAATGAGGAACACAGATCTCACTTTTTTATGCTTTTCTCTTTTGTAGTGAATATAAATGTGTGTTGGCACTGACGTCAAAATGAATAGATTTTCATATAGGAACTCAGAGGTTCTGCAGTTTATAGAATATTCTTACATGCATAATTCTACTAAAATATACTTATTTTATACCAGCATTGGCGATTCATACTATATTGTTTCTGTCTCACTAAAGTGGCCACATTTCTTGGACTGGGCACCAGCCTAGGTGGGAAGTTACACACCATTTGACACTGCTTCCAGCAGTATATTCCTGGTAAAACTGAAAGCCATAACACTGCATAAAGGAATGCAAACTGTATAAAAAACAGACAGGGACATTTACTGTTTATTATTTCCCATCTGGTATGTCTGCAGAACAGTGTTCATAAGCTGGTTATATAAAAAATACGAAGTCTGTTTATATCTCATGGTCCAAGAATCTGAGCATCTACGGTGGCCAGAAAGATCCAACAAACATTTATCAAAATCATAGGCAAGGGGTTCAAGGAAACCTAGGAAGTGCAAAAACAACCATTCACTGAGCAACATGGAGAGCCATCGTCAGCCGATTAAATTATAAGCTTTTCCAGTAAGAACAGTATTCATGTCTGACAGCGGGTGATACTGTTGAAGTATTTTAATCCACCACTTCATTGGGGTTCATGTTAAGCTTGTAAAATGGTCAGTTCTATATTACAAAAGGAAAAAACTTTATAAAAAAAAAGACACTAGTAGCACGATGTGCAGAGTTTTGTGTAATATCACAAATTTGTCTGTGGCTGAACGAGTTCACTTTTCTAAATGAAAAATAAATTGACTGCTCTCTGTTTGAAGGCAGTGGCAGCAGTAGCTTAGTCTAACAGCCACCTAGTATACCTTCTTAATTGCTGCAGCCTGCTATTGATCAGAAAAGGATGCTTCTGTATAAGCCTGGTAATTAAAACAAGTTGAAGAAAGTAAAAGCTATTTCTGCAACTCAGCATGGTCAGATGGAATGATGGATAATGCATCTTAGCTCGATTTCGAAGCTTCGCTTGTCAGTAAATTGAGATCTACATTATATATGTAATTCAGTGAACTATTTTGATTATCTGAGACTGAGACCATACAATTTAATAGCCATTTGAACATTTGTAGAAGTCTACCTGCATTATTGGTGCATGGTGACATTACAGGCATGCAGCAATGTTTTGTGTCTTATAACAGAGTATGTGATGAAAAAATAATTTTGTTACATGCCTCTAAAGTGTCTCTGATTTTTGACCAAACATTTTTCTCTGTTCTTCATAAAATTGGTGGTGATTTATAAAACAATCACTGAACTATAGGCAACAAATAGCGACAGCAGTTAAAGCTACAGACTTCTTTTGAAAGTTAGTTTGTGTTTACTGGGAAAATCAGACAGAGATGGAATAGGTGGCCTGTAAAGAACAGTTAAAAAAAATAACCAGGATACAGCTGAACAAATACATACACATGTGCACCCACACACACAAACACACACACACTTTTGCTCTCACTGGTATGCAGCAAATAGCTGTCCTATCCCTGAGGAAAGAAATAAAGCATGCTCACCTAATACAACTATGCAAACTATTCTGAACGCACTGTGTGTATCGCATTGTTACCTTAATATCAGGCAAACCTCGATACTACTGAAATCATAGCAGAAGGTTCAAATGCTGAACACTTTCTTAGTTCCAAAGTCAGGTGTTCACATACCAAAAACCACACAGCTAATGATAAAATTTGTATGCCTAGTTTCTTTACTTGAGCAAGTTTATGAAAAGTTAGAAATTATATAAGCAGCAAGGCCAAATCTGTGTGCAAATTGAGCAGTACCTATTCACACAGTACTAAGCTACACCTTCTAGATACCGTATTCAGTTCTTATAAAACACAAGTGAAGCTGGCAGAAAATAAAATGCAATCATGAACAACATCCCAGTGTAAAAATGCCTGTATTCACTTTAATATTTTTACCTCCTGCCACCACACCACCAAAACGATAATGTCAAAGACCACATCGGCAATCTGCAGCTTTCCTTAACTCCGTCTATAAGAAATGTAAAAGAATTAATGGAAACACAGTTTATCTTGGGTGCTTGGTATTAAGTGAAACACGAGCATATCATTTGTAAACTCACCTGACGTGATGATCTTACTATATCATTAAAACGCTTTGTGTGGAAGTACATACTAAAAATTCTAGTTAAAAATTACAGCAATGTTACTCAAAACAGACAAAATCGATAAACATTAGAAATATAATAACATTTAGACAATGCTAGGCATCATGAACTTAGGATGAGTAATAGCCACACCAATAAAAATAATGAAGCAGAATGTCACTAGCTTACACTATGGGAATCACTATACATACGCCAGAGAACTGGCTAATTTCTTGCAACTTACATAAAACTCTTATATGCAAGCTCCACGAACATGACAAAATGTCAGTTCTCCCTCAGTCCTACAACTACTACCAAACTCCCACACCAGTTTCTGAGTACGCCAGGCACTGCATCATAAAACTGATGTCCACATGCCCTTTCACATTGCTGATGTTGCGGAATACTCTGGTGATTGTAAATAAAAAAATAAATAAATTGGGAATTGAAGGGGCCACTCAGAAATTCCTGGCATCCCATTATTTTGTCCTCAAAACTAGTAAATACTGAGGAATTCGGTATGGTTGAGAGGTGTGCTTTCCATTGATATCCAGGGTAATTCTGAAAATACAGAAGGAATCCCCCAAGATCATTGTGATGACTCCCTTTTGGCCCAGGCAACAGTGGTTCTCCCTTCTTTTAGAAATGGCCAAGAGCAATTACCACAAGCTTCCTCAGAGACTATATCTACTTACACAAGATTCAGCTTGATATATCCTAACCCCAAACAACTTCAGTTGACTGCCTGGATGATAGCGTCTTAATTCCCTTTATGCACCTATTTACTGAGTACATGCAACAGTTACAACTAATGCATGTGAGAAAACCTGCTATTAGAAAGTCATATATTACCAAATAGAAAAGGTTTTCTAGTTGGTGCCTACAACATAACCAGCAACCATTCAGGGCTAGTTGTTATATGGTTTTAAAATATTTGTGAGAGTTACTAACCTATGACATTTCTTAATACTCCATCAATGCTCATTTATTGCTCATTTCAGCATGTGTGCCCATGGATCCTCCTCTTTCAGTGCATTCTCATGTTCATTTTTTTCAAATGAGGTTTGAATAAGAGATTTTCAAGAAAACTAGTGGCCCCTCCTTAGGGTCTTAATTTTGTGTAGAAAAGCAAACACTTGCTCCATCTGAACCAGATAACCTGGCTGACTTGAGGTTCTTACCATGAAAAACAGTTTTACTAATTGCTCTGACCTCTGCAAGAAGGGTATCCAAGTTGAAAGCTTTTATGGTGAGTCAACCCTATCTCATTTTCCAAAGAGACAGGGCTTCTTTGAGAGCTGGTTTGTTTTTTATGCCTAAAGTGGTATCCACATTTACTCACTATCCATCTCCCCATTTTCTTTCCAGAACTTAAAAATTAAGGAGAAAGGATACTCCATACCATAGATGTCCACAGACTACTTAAGTACTGTACTATCTTCATATAGCTAAATCTTTCACAACTTTCAGATCCATTTTCATTTATTGTGAATGTAAGAAGAAGGGACAACCTCTGTCAAAGCAGATTATCTCTAAATTGTTGTCTAAGACTATTAACTTTTATTATACTTACCATAACAAAACTATTCCAGGCAGGGTTAAGGCCCACTCTACCAGAGCTTTAGCTTCATTTAGGGCCTTTTGGAAATAGTTGGATTCTACAAGTATTCCAGAAGCAGCAACTTAGTCCTATGTACATACGTTTACAAAGCACTATAAACTTGATTCCTTCTCTAGGTCTAAATCAAGCTCTGCTAGGACCATTCTCCAGAGGCTCTTTCCACCTCCCAAAAGTTGTAAGCTATAGTAATCTACCAATAAAGTTTAGGCTACTGCAGCAGTGATCAACATGAAGAACATAGTACTGTTATGCAAGTAGGCTTACTTAACAGTAGATATTCGAATAATGACTGCTGCAGTAGCCTCTCCCACCCTCAATCCCCTTTGTTTCTTGGTGTGTTGTTTTTGCTAGGGTGTGAACTTTTAAATTGTTGTCATTCCTAGTATTGTCCTTTCAGAGCTCAGCCTCCCACTCTCTGTATGTATGAAAGCCCTGAAGGGATTGGTGCCAAACGTTTTATTCAGCTTAGGTTGAACTGGCTAACAGTTTGGGTGAATGAAAGGTGCCCTAAAGCTTTGCAAGCTAGTCAGCTGCTATTGCTTGCAGGATATAACCCATATAGCTCAGGCTACTGAAGCAGTGATCATTCAACCATTTACTGTTATGATAAGACATCTTTTTATTTTTGTGTTGCTGTTTTGTATTCAGGTACTGCTTTTGTTGATACTGTGTTTTTCATTTACTTACATACAGATTAGCAGTTGCTATCATGGTGCACAGTAACATATGTTTTTATTTTTCTGCAACTGTAGTGTATTTTTTTCTTTTCTGAACTGAGTTATAGCCCTCTGAATGTTATTGTGTTATGGCTGTGTGATGTATAGACAGTGGATGGAATTCATGAATATTTAATTTATTGATTAGCACAAGTTGGACTGTTCATGATCATGGTCTGCCATAGACCTCACTACCTAACTTTGAGTGAATGAATAAACACAAAATGATTATTGCTGCCAAACTGATAAAATCATTTGCACATGCTCTCCAGCCTCACTAAGCAGAATGTGTAGCTAGGCCATGACTGTATAATAGTGCAGAAGCAGTAAGTATCTCTAATTTAAAATACAGGAATGCTTGCTGTCTAGCATATAGGGTCTGCCATAATGCTCCTTATTTAGGGCATAAGACCCCCTCTCACATCCACATTTATTGAAAGATGATATTATTGATATGCAGTCATTTTACTCATTGCAAAGAAACCTCAGAAATTACTGTCAAGGTGTTTCCCTCATAGCATAGTGCATGTTGCAGTATGTTTAACTATTTTGGTCTGCCACACTTACATATGATGCAGCACAGTTATTCTTGATGCTGAATTTGTGGCTAAATATCATACCCTTTGCATGCTTCTACATCACCAAGCTGATGTGTGATACATGCTTAGTGTAACCTGGAAGCATGCAAAGCATCCTGGGATGATGTTTGTCTCTTGAAAGGAGATGACAAAAACAGATGAAGCAGACATGGTTATTCCAGATCTCCTGACACTTTAGCATTAGAATCCAGCAACTGTGTAGCCTGTCCAGCTATGAATCAGAAAAAATGTGAAGTACGACACAGCAGAATGCTAATTTACATTCGGCTATGGTGTATTCTGTTTTAAGACTAACATCGGAATAAATTCTTTATGATTGACACTATAAATTATGGTGATAACACTTTAAATTAGTAGTGGGAATTTTTAAATCAGTGCCCCAGACCCACCATCAATACAGTTATAGTGCCATGTCATGTAAGGAGCTTATGTTAATGTCTACCTTCAAATAACTTTGCATGTATTGTATCCTACTTCCTTCTATCTGGTTTTATGCTTATGTTATACTACTTTACCATTACATTAAATGATAAGCATATATAGTTTCTTTAGATTCTTTATTAGCAACTAATGGACATATCGGTAAGATAGCTGAGCTATATTTATCAGATGGCTGCAGATACAAACTTAACAACAATATACTTGTGTATATGTGTGTGTATATATGTGTGTGTGTGTGTGTGTGTGTGTGTGTGTGTGTGTGTGTGTGTGTGTGTGTGTGTATGTAAGTTTCTGTACTCTCTGTTCTTCTGCATCTGTGAGAGCTGCCATATGATGGATTGACATTTGATTCATGATACGTTCCACTTTGCATCTACTGTTTCTAGGAGAGGCTTTGTCTCACTGGGTCCTTGACTTGGATAAAGCAGTTACTGATAATGAATGGAATATTTCATTTAGAGTATACCATGTGAGATACAACATCATATAATTAGCTAGATCTTCTTTACCAAATAATGTAGTGGAG
Source organism: Protopterus annectens (assembly GCF_019279795.1). Lineage (NCBI taxonomy): Eukaryota > Metazoa > Chordata > Ceratodontiformes > Protopteridae > Protopterus > Protopterus annectens. Next base: position 616,530,199 of record NC_056748.1, on the reverse strand, counting down.
TAAATAACCACATGGTCATTTAACAGGTCATGTGCTTATAGAATAAAATAAGGCTATCCTAATAACAGCCTGTAATGGTGTATGACATATACTGTCCTTGCTCTTAGTATTTTTTTGACCACATGGTCATTTAACAGGTCATGTGCTTATAGAATAAAATAAGGCTATCCTAATAACAGCCTGTAATGGTGTATGACATATACTGTCCTTGCTCTTAGTATTTTTTTGACCACATGGTCATTTAACAGGTCATGTGCTTATAGAATAAAATAAGGCTATCCTAATAACAGCCTGTAATGGTGTATGACATATACTGTCCTTGCTCTTAGTATTTTTGAAGCAATATTGAGCAAATCACTTTGTTCTAATTAGTGGCTGGTGAACATTATTTTTGAATAATTGCTTCCAAATTAAGAAACTGTTCTTTGAGATCTATCACTTTGTTCTAATTAGTGGCTGGTGAACATTACTTTTTGAATAATTGCTTCCAAATTAAGAAAATGTGAAAATTGGTATGAAAAACTGTTCTTTGATATCTAGCTCTAATATTAACATGCTTATTAGGTTTTTAGGTGTACTCCATGAACTACTAGATGCCTTCTAGCAGCTTTATTACCCAGAATTGTCCCACTGAGATAAAGGTCTCTAATGCTTAATTAATTCTAAAAACATTATTCATACTTTAAGTACTCTTCCCACAGGTCCCCTCACAGCATCTTGAAGAAGACTCAGAGGTTCTCTCAGTTTCTGTCAGAAGAAGACATCCGTGACAGTAAGGATGCTGTCATTCATGATCTAGAAAGAAAACTAAAATTCAGGGATGAGGTCAGCCTTCCTAATGGTCAGCAGGTGAGATGCATTTGCATATTTTTAAATCAGACTGCAGATATGTTAGAAAGTGGAAAGATACCGGTTATATAATTCCCATTTATCATACTGGTGCTTGAAATTCCAGTAAACTGCATTGTCGTGAAACTTTTTAATACTATTTAAAATGAGTATTGGACTGGAATAGCTGAAAACAGCCACAGACATCCTCCCTTCTATTTGGCTAATTTTAAGTACATTGCATAAAATACAGCAGGCAACAATAATATTGCTAATTAGTTTGGAATTGAGTCGAATTTCGAGGTCATATGCCTGCCTTTGTTAGTTAAAATGAAATTCGTTGATTAGCAGTAGTGCTTAGGAATACAACGTTCACTTGAAGCTTTGACTCCCATTTCAATAATCACTAATAAGGACGTGACCTCATATTGCTTTGACCAATGTTTATTTTTATACCATTGATGTGTGTCTTTTTTTCTGGCATTGTAAGACTTTCTTTATTGACATGCTGCATTCTAAAACAAATACCTTTAAATGAATTGTTATGAAGCTGTACTAATCTGTAAAACATCCTGCTTTTTCTGTTGTGATTGTGTAAGACTAAAAAGGCCATCAAGATAAGAAGATCATGAACAAGACTTTGACTAGATGTAGTCCTTCATGCCCTGCATCATACTACTGCAGAATGTTGAACCTCTATGTTACAAAAAGCCTTGTTATCCTGCATGTACTTTTGATCACTTTAATTTCCTAACACCTTATACTGGGTTCAAAAGAAAATGGAATCTTGTTTAACTTTGGAACTGAAGTGTTTCATACAAGTCAGCCAGTGCACCAAACTCTGTCCATGGATACCTTAAAAGTGATCTAATATCCTTTAGAAATAAGGCATGCATTGCCTTGTATCATAAATTAAAAAGAAATAACATGTCCTTATATAGTCACTGTCACTTTCATTGCAACTTTTATCTTCTTACATAATTTTAAGGTTTTTAAATATGCTGATGTATAAACCTCAAAGCAATTACGGTTTATATATTTAGCAGAGAAAGGCCCCTGAAGAAGAGCAGGAACTGATTAATATATTTTTGAATTTGTTAAACTGGGAGGTACATAGCTCTATGAGGCCAACTAAGACAACAGTGTACAACTAAGCAAATACTTGATACTATGTATTATACAATTATAAGTCATTAACATTCAAAAACGTGCAAGCTGATTGGTCAGCCCAACCAGCGTGATCATTGCCAAGCAATACCAATAGAAAAAAGTCTGGTCGCTTGTACTTTCTTCTATTAATTTATGCCAAGGCTTTGCAGTTCTCTTGAGCTAAGAGATCAAGAGATAGGTATGGAAAGCAGAGAAAACACAAGGAAAATTAGGTACGTTTTACAAAACTCAAAAAAATACCCGATTTTCCTTGTATTTTTGCTGTCTCTTGTACCTGTAAACTGTCTGAATTTTAGTTTCTTTAAAAAAAAAAAAAAAAAAAAAAAGAAGCAACAGAGATATTCCCCATCTCCGTGACTTCCTTTCCAAAGCACTGATATACTATGTAAGCATGGGAACTTAATTCTCATACACATGTACAGAACATACACAAGGCTGCGGGATACAGAAACAATGTGGAAGAACAGCACTGCACCATTAAACAAAGACATTTTTTAAGTAAAGTAAGTATTTTTTCATAGGTTCATAGGTTGGTACTAGGCTATACAAGCCTAGCCATAACAATTCCCTGGATATTTCTTCCCACAATATTTACTTCCCTGGACCCCTGTCTAGCAGGGTGACTGATGTGATCCCTGGGGTGAATTTCCTATCTCCCATCCAATCGTCAAGGTTCCTTTTGAAGAGGGCCAAGGAGGTGCTCTGCTTGACATGTATGGGCAGTCTATTCCAGAGTATGGGGAGTCTCTGGGTCAGGAACCTATCCCTGCAGCATGTTTTGTTCATTGTGATGACAAGATTTAGATCCCTGGAGCATGAGGGATTGGGATTTCTTTAAGTGGAGCATGTCCAACAGCTCAGGGTTTGAAATGGCCCTGTATGTTAAGCAGAGATCGCCTCTGAGAAGACGATATGCCACAGAGTATAGCTGGAGTTTATTTAGACGGTCAGCATAGGGCATCTGCTTTAGGCCTGAGATTCTTTTAGTGAGGTATTTCTGCGGCCTTTCCAGCTGTTGCAGATGTCTTGTGAGGTACATACCAAATGGGGCATTGTACTCTCTGGAGCCTTGAACCAGGTCTAATGAGGGATGATAACAGTGGGACAATGACCTCCTTTTTTCTGAATGAAAAGCTGTTAGTGATGAGATGTGCCACATACAAGGATTTCCTGATGGTTGTAGCGATGTGGTTATCGAAGGTGAGACCACTGTCTACCTGTGTCCCTAAGTCTCTCATCACACTTTCAGTGTTTAGTGTACTGCCACCTATGTGGTAATTCATGGGTACATGGTTTTGCCCAAAGGGGATAACTATACATTTCTTGGCATTAAGCTTGAGCCCATGGCTCTGGCACCAAGCATCTGTTTCTGTAAGGCCTTTTTGTAGAATATCCACATCATTTGGGGATTCAATAATGGTTCCCAGTTTGCAGTCATCTGCAAACTTTGTTAGCCAGAGTCTCTTAGTGTTGGCCTGTACTTCAGAGAAGTAGATGCCAAACAAGAGCGGTCCCAGGACTGAACCCTGAGGTACTTCACTTGTCACTTGTCTAGAGCTGGATTTGGAGTCGGCTACTTTTACAGTCTGGGTTCTGTCAGTAAGCCAGTTGGCAACTCATCGAGTGACGTAAGGATTTATGCCCAGCTTAGTAAGTTTATCTATGATTCCAGAGTGGGGGATGGTGTTGAAGGCCTTGGCAAGGTCCAGATAGGCTGTGTGGACTGCCTTACCCTCGTCCACAGCTCTGGAGACTGATTCGAAGAAGTCAATCAGGTTCAGGAGACACGATCAGCCCTTCACGAACCCAAACTGGGTGGGGTCCAGTGTTTGAAGGTTGCCAATGTCTTTGTTTATAAGTTCCATAATAATGTGTTCCATGCCCTTGCAGATCAGGCTTGTCAGACTGATGGGATGGTAGTTCCTATGATCCAAGTTGGATCCCCCCTTGTGGGGTAGGATAACTGTAGCTGTGCGCCACTCAGTGGGCACGAAGCCTGAGGTGAGGCTATGATTAAACATGACACTTAGGTGAGGTGCCAGTTCATTTTGTAATTCATGTAGTACACAGCCTGGGATGCCGTCTGGTCCCATGGATGCTGTATTCTTAGCCTTGGAGAGTGCGGTTTCTACTTTTGTGGCTGTGGTTACTGGAATTTGGCAATATTTTGGTATTGAGATGGGCGCTTTAGGGGTTGAGAGGGGGGTGAAATTTGCACTAAATCGATCTGCCATTATATTGGCAATATCCTTGGGATCAGTATATTTAATGCCATTCTGATGTATCTCTGAGCAGATCTGTGCATTGCCATTTAGATTCTTCACATAACTATAGAATGCCTTGTGGTTTTCTTTGGAATCTTTGGCAATTTTATTTTTATAACTAGCTCTGGAGGATTTTATGAGGTATCTCAGCTTCTTACTGAGGCTGGTAAGGGAGATTTTTTGCATCCTGGGATTTTCCTCTTTTCTGCAACAGTGTCTTCCTTCTGTTGTATAGTTTGTTTATGGCAGGAGACCACCAGATTGGCTTCCTTTTTTTGGAGGAGAGTGTCTTGATTCTATTTGAGATGGCACGATTCATGCATGAGTGGATGTGCTTGTACAGTGCCTTAGTGTAGGATTCAGCAGTCAAACTTTCAGCTCCCACTTGCATGGGTGTCATGAAATTTGTCACTTCTGACTTGAGTAGCACAGAGTTGGCTTTGGAGAAGTTTTTATGGAGGTTTCGTACTGGGGGGTGGGGGTGGGATGTGGATGCCAAGGGTGATTTGTTTATGGTCAGATCTGACCAATGAGGGGGTGACCACTGGTGTGGGGCATCTATCTCCCATGTTGGTAATGAACAAGTCTAGGATATTGGAGCTCCTGGTGGGACAATGGATTAGTTGATCCAGGGCTTTGGAATTTATGAATTCCACGAACCGTTGGGAAAAGATGTTGGTACCCGAATAGTTTTCCCAGTTAATGACAGGGTAGTTAAAATCACCCAGTATTAGGGTATATGGTTGTATCTTAATATTTTCCAGTATGTTTAGAAAGGTGTAGTGAGAATCTTGGGGCATGGTGGAGGATCTGTAGCAAGATACAGTTTGGATTGCAGTCTTACCTAGTGTTAGTTGCACTTGGAGAATTTCAGATGCATTGTGTTGGGCAACTAGCCTGGAGATGTGAATATCCTTAGTGAATATGGACACTCCTCCATCTTTAGTGTTTCGGTCTTGGTTTGGTGGCCGAAAAGTGTGGTAAGAGTTGTAGCCTGGTATTGCAGGGGTGCTCTCTGGAGCCTTGAACCAGGTCTCAGTTACTGCGCAGATATCAATGTTCTCTATTTTTAGGAGTGCCTCGAGAGAGTGCATTTTGAGATTTAGACTTCTAGCATTGAGTATCATTACCTTCAGATTTTGAATGATTGTATCTGTTATGGTGGTGGTTTTGTCCTTTGAACCTTGCCTAAAAAAAGGCACTATAGGAGTAGCAAGAGCTTTAGCCAGTAACCTGAATCCCAGGGGTGACAGGTGCAGACCATCTCTGGCAAAGCATCATGGTTTGTCGATCATGTCGTCCCAGGCAGACAGATACTAGATTCCCTTTGAATGACACCAGATGCTTAGCCAATTGTTGAAGTCAGTCATTTTGTCCTTATACTGTGGTATCATTCTGGGTGAAGGCAAGATGCTACTCAGGGCTAGGGTCATACCTGCCTGGACCGAGAGCTCTTCCATGTCTCTTTTCATGTAGTCCAGAGAGGGACATCTCAAATCATTCACTCCAACATGGACAATGACAGACTCATATCTGTAGTTTTTGTGGAGTGACTTGAGTGCATGCGTTATGTGGCAGATCCTGGCACCCAACAGGCAGCTGACTGTAGTTTTCTCCTTGTTCAGTCTGGTGAGTGGGACATCAGTGTGCCTGACTATAGAGTCACCTATGACTGAAGTGTTGGGTACGTTGTCTTGCCTTAGGGGCTGTTGTTGAGTAGCAAACTGGTCTTGTGAGCTATGTGTCACTTTGGTTATGACTGGTGTTTGTTTGAGTTTCAGCTTCGGAGGTCCTTGTTGCTTGGGCAGGTTAATGTTAAGGCCTTCCGCATATGTGGGTTTAATGTTGCTATGTGTGGGTGTTGATGGTGTGGGTTTAGAAGGGCTATGTGTTGCTTGAGGTGTGGTGCAGGTGTTAACCTTTTCCTCTTGACTGTCTAGCACAATCTTGGCTGGAGAAAGCTTTGCTTCCAGTTTGGCTATGTAAGTGCATCTCTCACAGGTTGTAATGTTGGGTGGTAGGAAAAGAGAGTTGTCTTTGTACATAAGAAATTTGCTGCATTGCCCCAGTATGCCCAGATTCACCAGGTGGATGGGAGAAATCACTGGAAGCTGACCCTTGGACATGACTGTTTAGGTGCTTTTTTTGTAAAGTACAAGAGCTGTAGCAAGAGGTTCTCCCGTTCGATTCTCAGCTGGAGTGCAGGAAGTGCCTTCTGTTTGAAGTCTGCATGTCCTCCCCGTGGTTTGGTGGGCATTTGAAAGATATCCGTAAATGGGCATGCCTTCATTGAAGGTTGAATGTCGAGCTGGCACGTCAGCATTCGTCAAAATCTACTGCCAATCATTAGCGGGCCGGAGTTCCGCTGTGGCGACCCCTAACTGGGAAAAGCTGAAAGACAACAACAACAAGAGCTGTTTTCCCTTACCTTTGCAAGGTACTTTACAATTATAAGCTAGTTAGTGCCTACAATTCATTTCTCCTTATTACCAAGGAGAGTTGAATGCTTGTGTCAGTTTAAGGCTTCTTAGTGCTTTCCAGCGGGTTCTAGAGCAAGTGCTACTCACAACGGCTCAGATTTTAGTGCTACTACTGGGAAACCAGCTAGTTCTAAGGGAAATTTGAACAGCAGACTTTCTGGCACCTGGAATAGTTTAATTATAGACCCACTGTGCTGCACAATGTGAAAAATGCACAAACACATGCATTTTTAAGCCAGAAAGTTGAAAGGGATAGAAATCAGCCCAAAAAGGCTAATAAAATTACAATTTCAGAGCTGGAAACCACTCCTCTAGTGTTAGATAGGCAGTACAATGCTCACCACGCCCATTGGTAAGCAGTAGGACTTCCCTTTACCACAGCAAGGTCTGGATAGCTCTGAACACAGAAAATAAAGTCCTGAAACCAGCAATGCCTGGGATCTGGACTGTACTAGCTAGGAAAGATGGGAAACAAGCAAACAAATGAACCAATAAAAGCTAAAAACTGAGCCCCATTTCAGCAGTGTTCGATCAGTCAAGTTCTACCTGCACACTCCTGCCACTAGGGTGCAGGGGAACCTTCTCCGAAAAAAGATGGCCTGGATTAGTGCTCAAGTTATACAAATAAAACTAGATTCAGCAGGTCTGAATCTAGTCTATGCTGCAGCAAACAAGGTATACCAATTTCAGAAATAAGCAGTTCAAATAAGCAGGCACAGTAAGCCTTTAACCAGAAATTCCCAGCTCAGAAGGGCAGAATCTAGCCTCTCCTCCCACAAGAGTGCAGACCACAAACCTTCTTAACATAAAATAACTGGCCTGAAGCCAAAGTGCTTAAACTAGAACAATACACTTTTAGAATAACAGACACTGGGCCTTCAATCAGCAATTCCCAACTTAGAAGGATGTAAGCTACCTGTCCTGCCACAACAGTGCAGACCACCAACCTTCTTAATGTAAAACAACTGGTCTGAAGCCCAAGTGCTTAACCAAAAGCCTTAGAATAACAGTTACAATTTAATGAGGCTACTACCAAGCAGTGATAAATGCAGCAGAATAAATACAACTGAGTACTTTTAACTAGAAAAATACACATTTAGAATAACAGACACTGGGCCTTCAATCAGCAATTCCCAACTTAGAAAGATGTAAGCTACCTGTCCTGCCACAACAGTGCAGACCACAGACCTTCTTAATGTAAAACAACTGGTCTGAAGCCCAAGTGCTTAACACAAAGCCTTAGAATAACAGTTACAATTTAATCAGGATACTACCAAACAGTGATAAATGCAACAGAATAAATACAATTAAGTACTTTTAAGAAGAGGAAAAACAAAATAATGTAATAAAGCAGGAAGAAACACAAATACAGTAATAGCAAATGAATAAAGTGCAAAAAAATGTTTTGTTGTTAGTAAAGTGCAAGGAGAAAGGAAGGAGGGGCAGAAAATAATTCAAGGTTAAGAACCTAAGTGTGTTGGACTTCCTAAATGTTCTCTCTGGATTAAGTAGAGTGAACACTAGACTGGGAGGGGTGTCCCAGATCAAATTTACAGTAGGGGTGGGCAACTGCCAAGCTATAACACCACCACAAGAATATGGTGGGGGGGGGCAGTTTCAGGACAGATGAGAAGCAGAAAACAGTGCCAGAAAATATATAAAATACTTCAGTCAGGCTATAAAATAGTTGAGTCAGGCCAAATTAATACAATGCAGACCTCTAAAAGGTTAAAATGCAAAGAAAATATACTTATCAATCAGCAATATATTCCCAGATTGTTTAGGGATCACACACCAGCAGTTTCCAACAGTGTATAAAGGAATTTACAACAGAAACCATTTTTAAATCAGCAAGCCTTAAAGCTCTCAGATAACACTAAGCTGTTAGACCAGTTTTATAAACTCCACCTCAGGAATAGGGGGGAGCCAGTTTCAGGACAGATGAGAAGCAGAAAACAGTGCCAGGAAAATATATAAAATATTTCAGTCAGGCTATAAAATAGTTCAATCAGGCCAAATTAATACAATGCAGAATGCTGAAAGGTTAAAATGCAAAGAAAATATACTTATCAATCAGCGATATATTCCCAGATTGTTTAGGGATCACACACCAGCAGTTTCCAACAGTGTATAAAGGAATTTACAACAGAAACTATTTTTAATTCAGCAAGTCTTGAAGTTCTCAGATAACACTAAGCTGTTAGACCAATTTTATAAACTCCACCTCAGGAATAGGGGGAGCCAGTTTCAGGACAGATGAGAAGCAGAAAACAGTGTCAGAAAATATATAAAATATTTCAGTCAGGCTATAAAATAGTTCAGTCAGGCCAAATTAATACAATGCAGAACTCTGAAAGGTTAAAATGCAAAGAATATATACTTATCAATCAGCGATATATTTCCAGATTGTTTAGGGATCACACACCAGCAGTTTCCAACATAATGTCATTGTGTAATAGCAATAACCAACTCCAGGGTGTGATATATTGAATATTTACCTATGGTTGCCTTTGTTTAATCACTTAGGCTTTGCCCCTCGTGATTATAACACACCAACCATGGGTAAATGTTTAATATACCACACCCAGTCATTGGTTATTGCTATAGTATAAACCTATACTTTTATAGCCATAATAATCTAAGATTTACGAAATCTTAAATGATATATGTTTATATGATTTTGACATATCTGTCTGATTAAACCAGACAAGTGGAACTTCCTAGCTATTGCTTTGATAAAAATCAAAAATAAATATAGTTCTTTGATTCATTAATTTAAATGTATAAGCTAAGAGTCAAAATGCCCAATAAGATGTGCAGTTTTACATTTTAAAGCATGTATGGCATATATCTCAACTTCTTTGCTCAAGAATTTTGGATAAAGACAAATGGGGAGGTGTTAAGTGTCCAAATAAGGGAACATTTTTAAAATTACTCTAATTCACTTAAAGATGTAAATAGGACATTGAGGGGGAATAGATATAGATAATAAAAGAACAGACTGCAATCAGTCTAAGTGTGAACACAGGCTGTAGCATGCGCTTTAACATGGATAACCTTAATTTTAGGTATGATAATGCCTGTACGTACAGCTGCCATTTTGGGGCAATTATGGAGGATTAAACTTCATTTCTGATGTACATATTATTTTATGTTTATTCTATCTTAATAGGGTATGGGGTGTTTTAAAAATGTCTTCAGTTTTTTGTTTGAGGGTAACATTAAAACAGAAAGTCTTGAAAAATATGACTTGGGTTCAAATGGAGATGAGAAGAAGCAACTGCATAAAAGATCAGCTTGCCAAACATTATTGTGTACGTGTAACATAAAGTTGGAGATGCACATTCAAAAAACTGTCATGTATAAGAGGTGGGAATGGTAGAATTTTATCATAATGTCTAAGTTATTCATATTATCTTGGAATATAAATAATTTTATAGGAATATGCAAAAGGGAATGAATATTGAATTATATTAAGAAATGCAGAGTGCAAGTGTCAGTAATTCAGGAGATACATTTGGAAAGAAATGAGCATATAAATTTTACAAAGGATTTCAGGATTGATATTCAACAGAATATCAGGGACAAAGGTAAATGGAAGTAATTATACTAATTTCTAGAGGGGCTCCAATAGTGATCGAAGAGTGGAAAAGAAAATAATAGTAGATTTGTGGTAGTAAGGGGCTATTGCCAAAGAAGGAGGATTATGCTGGCTTGTATTTATATTCTACCGAAGCCTACTGTTATAGAGCTTAAGAAAATTTGAGGAGAAATAATTAGCTTTCAGCAGGGAATATTACTTATAGGTGGGAACTGGAACTTGATTTACAGTAGTGAGAGTATATTGGGGGAACTAGAAGGGAAAATATAACAGCAGAGGTTAGATTTCTGAAGAAATTTAAGGTACAGTGATAGCGTTATCACCTCACAGCAAGAGGATCTCCGGTTCGATTCTCGGCTGGGGCGCCTTCTGTGTGAAGTCTGCATGTCCTCCCTGTGTTCGTGTGGGTTTCCTTAATTTGCTCTGGTTTCCTCCCATATTATAAATACATAACTCTGGAGCATTTCTCCCTGGGCCTCCATGGAAAATTGGCTTTGTTCCAAGTCAGACTTCCCCGGTTAACAAATGTTAAATAAAAAAATAAAAAATACTTTGTATGAAAGATATGACTTCAGTAGTATTAACTCATCCAGAATTTATTTATTATTCCTCAAGGTACACTAACCGGGCTGGCTTGTCTTGATATAGAGAAAGCATTTGACATAGTAAGCTGGGATTGTATGAGTACGGCAATGGAAGAATTTGCATTCCCTGATACAATAATATGGTTAATTTGGGAGACAGATGAATGATCAGAAGCAAGAATTAAAGTGGGAGTGTTCCTCTTTGATAAGTTTTATATTGCCAGGGGAACCAGACAGGTGTGCCCTCTTTCTCCTTTGTTATTTCCTTTATATTTAGAGCCATTGGCAAAGCAAATAAAGGACTCAGAAATGCAAGGATGTAATTAGCATGGTAATAAAGAAAAGTTGGCTTTATCTGAAGATGATTTTTTTTGTATCTGTTAAATTCAGAAAAGGACATCTCAGTGTTGTGGAATATTTTGTGATAGTTTCAAGTCTTTTCAGGATATACAATTAATGAAAATAAAAAATTCTGTACCTGCACACAAATTGGTTCAACAATACTCATTTTTCCAGGAACGTGATAAGATGAACTATTTAGGAGTATGGGTGAAAAAAGGCTTCTGTTATGGAAGCTAATGATATGTGGAAAGAGACTAAACAAAAGATAATACAAAAACTGAGAAACTGGAGGCACTTGTTTATGGATACAGATAGTATGATACCAGCGGTGAAAATGTTTTCAGCCCCTTTAATTTTACATACAGGTCAGGCATAAAGAGTTGAAGGAATTTATTTGGGAGGAGACTAGGACAAGAGATAAGTAATATAAGTTGATCCTTCCAATAGAATAAAATGGTTAAGGATTATCTGATTTGAAGGGATATTTTAGTGCTATACAGATAAGGCTCATATACATAACACAAGCAAGTGATAATTCAAAATGTAAAGGGATGATGATGAAACTGGGGGGGGGGGTTCAAGAAATAAAGAGGGAGTGGGATTATGTATGCAGAACCTTAAGGAGAATAATAACAACAACCACATAGAATATTATATTCATAAAGTAGCAGAAAGTATTCTAAAAACTAAGCTAACATGAGAATGGAGAAAGGAGAGTTTACCAGTTGGAAATGCTATAAATAAGGGTACAAGAAATAAGCAAGAGGGGACTGGAGTTTATTGAAGAAAACTGGCAAAAGAATCAAGGTACTGGGAACAAATAACTAGAGAAGGAAATGTAATAGAGTAGGATGAGGCCAAGAAGATACTTGGACTACAAGCCAGAGACTAATTTCTCTGAGAGGAATTGATATCAGAGTGCTGACAAAGAGAAAGGGATCCAGTATCTGTCTGCCTGGGATGACATGATTGACAGACCGATGCTTTGCCAGAGATGGTCTGCACCTGTCGCCCCTGGGATTCAGGTTACTGGCTAAGGCTCTTGACACCCCTATAGTGCCTTTTTTAGGCAAACTTCAAAGGACAAAACCACCACTGTAACAGGTACAAGCATGCAAAATCTGAAGGTAATGCTACTCAATGCTAGAAGTCTAAACCTCAAAATGCACTCTCTCGAGGCACTCCTAAAAATGGAGAACATTGATATCTGTGCAGTAACTGAGACCTGGTTCAAGGCTCCAGAGAGCACCCCTGCAATACCAGGCTACAACTCTTACCACACTTTTCAGCCACCAAACCAGGACCGAAACACTAAAGGTGGAGGAGTGTCAATATTCACCAAGGATATTCACACCACCAGGCTAGTTGGCCAACACAATGTGTCTGAAATTCTCCAAGTGCAACTAACACTAGGTAAGACTGCAATCCAAATTGTAGCTTGCTACAGATCCCCACCATACCCCAAGATTCTCACTACACCTTTCTAAACATACTGGAAAATATTAAGATAAAACCAAACACCCTAATACTGGGTGATTTTAACTACCCTGCCATTAACTGGGAAAACTACTCATGTCCCAACACCTTTGCGCAACGGTTCTTGGAATTCATAAATTCCAACGCCCTGGATCAACTAATCCATAGTCCCACCAGGGCTCCAATATCCTAGACCTGGTCATTACCAACATGGGAAATCAATGCTCCATACCTATGGTCACCCCCTCGTTAGTCAGGTCTGACCATAAGCTAATCACCCTTAACATCCACATCCCACCCCCACCCCCCCGTAAAGAAACCACCATAAAAAACTTCTCCAAAGCCAACTTCATGCTACTCAAGTCAGAAGTGACAAACTTCATGACACCCATGCAGACGGGAACTGAAAGTTCAACTGCTGAATCCTACACTAAGGCACTGTACGAGCACATCCACTCATGCATGAATCGTGCCATCCCAAATAGAACCAAAATGCTCTCATCCAAAATAAGGAAGCCAATCTGGTGGTCCCCTGCCATAAACAAACTTTACAACAAAAGGAAGAAACTTTTGCAGAAAAGAGGAAAATCCCAGGATGCAAAAAACTCCCTTACTAGCCTCAGTAAGAAACTGAGATGCCTCATAAAATCCTCCAAAGCTAGTTACGAAAATAAAATTGCAAAAGATTCCAAAGACAACCACAAAGCATTCTATAACTATGTCAAGAATCTAAATGGCAATGCTCAGATCTGCTCTGAGCTAAAACAGAATGGCAGTAAATATACTGATCCCAAGGATATTGCCAATATCCTGGCAGATCGATTCAGTGCCAACTTCACCCCCCTCTCACCCCCTAAATGGCCCATCTCAATACCGGAAGATTGCCAAATTCCAGTAATAATGGCCACACAGGTACAAAACGCACTCTCTAAAGCCAAGAATACAGCATCCATGGGACCAGATGACATCCCGGGCTGTGTACTACATGAACTACAATATGAACTGGCACCTCACCTAAGTGTCATGTTTAATCATAGCCTCACCTCAGGTTTCGTGCCCACTGAGTGGCGCAGAGCTACAGTTATCCCAATCCACAAGGGGGGATCCACCTTGGATCCCGGAAACTACCGTCCCATCAGTCTGACAAGCCTTATCTGCAAGGCCATGGAGCGTATTATCATGGAAGTTATAAACAAAGACATTGGCAACCTTCAAACACTGGACCCAACCCAGTTTGGGTTTGTGAAGTGCCGATCTTGTCTCCTGAACCTGATTGACTTCTTTGAATCAGTCTCCAGAGCCATGGACAAGGGAAAGGTGGTCCACACAGCCTATCTAGACCTTGCCAAGGCCTTTGACACCACCCCCCACTCTGGAATCATAGATAAACTTACTAAGTTGGGCATTAATCCCTATGTCACCCAATGGGTTGCTAAATGGCTTACTGATAGAACCCACACTGTAAAAGTAGCTGACTCCAAATCCAGCTCCAGACAAGTGACAAGTGGAGTACCTCAGGGTTCAGTCCTGGGGCCGCTCTTGTTTGGCATCTACTTCTCTGAAGTACAGGTCAACACTAAGCGACTCTGGCTAACAAAGTTTGCAGATGACTGCAAACTGGGAGCCATTATTGAATTGCCCAAATGATGTGGATACTCTACAAAAGGGCCTTACAGAAACAGATGCTTGGTGCCAGAGCCATGGGCTCAAGCTCAATGCCAAGAAATGTATTGTTATCCCCTTTGGGAAAAAACATGTATCCATGAATTACCATATAGGTGGCAGTACACTAAACACAGAAAGTGTGATAAGAGACTTAGGGACACAGGTGGACAGTGGTCTCACCTTCGATAACCACATCACCACAACAGTCAGGAAATCCTTCTATGTGGCACACCTCATCACTCTTTTCATCCAGAAAAAAGGAGGTCATTGTCCCACTGTACTCATCCCTCATTAGACCCATTATAGAATACAACGCCCCATTTGGTATGTACCTCTCAAGACATCTGCAACAACTGGAAAGGCCTCAGAAATACCTCACTAAAAGAATCACAGGCCTAAAGCAGATGCCCTACGCTGACCGCCTTAAAAAACTCCAGCTATACTCTGTTGCATATCGACTACTCAGAGGCGATCTCTGCTTAACATACAAGGCCATGTCAAACCCAGAGCTGTTGGACATGCTACACTTAAAGAAATCCCAATCCCTCAGAGCTACATGTTCCAGGGATCTAAACCTTGTCATCACAATAAACAAAACATGCTGGAGGGATAGGTTCCTGACCCAGAGACTCCCCAGAATCTGAAATAGATTGCCCCTACATGTCAAGCAGAGTGCCTCTTTGGACCTCTTCAAGAGGAACCTTGACGACTGGATGGGAGAAAGGAAATTCACCCCGGGGATCACGTCAGTTGCCCTGCTAGACAGGGGTCCAGGAAAGTAAATAATGTGGGAAGAAATAGCCAGGGAATATGGCTAGGCTTGTATAGGCCCTAGGGCTGATAGTCTAGTACCAACCTATGAACCTATGAACCTATGGATAGGGGAATCTTAAGTGAAAAACCTGTTCTGGTGGGGGTTTTAGTCAAATCTCAGACAGAAGCTGCTTCTAAAAAGGGATAATTAGTAGAGCATTTAATATATTGGATGGATAATAAGAATCAATCAGAGGAGGTTAGAAAAGACTGGAAAGAGAAACTGAAAAATCATTTTAAAAAGATCCATAGGAGGATGATTTTATGGCTCCCACGTATGCAACAAAGTTCAGAAGTTGTAGAATCTTTGCTTTGAAGTGTTTGCATAGATATTTTTATAACCCAAGCAGACTCCAAAGAATTTTTCTTTGCGCTGATAGCAAATGTTGTAAGTGTGATGAGGAAAAAAGAGGTAAGTGGGAACATATGTTTTGGGAGTGTAATGAGTTGGCAGAACAATTCCTTACATAGTACTCTGTCAGAAATATTGGGTACAAAAATGGCTGTAACTAAGGATATGATCTTTTTGAGATGGGCTACAGGATCTGAATTATCTAGACATAGTAAAGCCTTATTAAGTTTAATTATGAAGGCTGCCAAAAGAATCAATTACTAGAAAATGGCAATCAAAGTCTAAACTAATTGTAACTAAAGTACTGAATGTTATAAAAAAGATAAAAGTACTGGAAGAAGGATCTTTAGTAAAAGGAAAGAGCAAATTATATAGAAATAAATGGAAACTGGGGAACAGTACATCAGAATAATGTTTAGGAGGAGAGGAATGAGGTATAACTGAATGCAGGAATTCAGCAATTTATGTAATGTTGGAACTGAGGATGGTTACTTGAATAGACATGATGTATAGTATATGTAAATGGAAAATAAATGTTAATATGGTTTGTTTTCTTTTTAAATGTATGTTTGTCTATATCTTAAGTGATAATTTAATAAAAGTGTTCAAAAAATTTCTAGGACTATGTAGTTTGGGACATTCAGCGAACTCTTCTGTTAACTCATTCATGCATATAGCTCTGCTCATGCACTGTATTGAATTGCACCAAGCCCTTTTTTCCTCTGCATACCACGCCCAAAGCACATCCATGAGCTCCCTACATTAAAATAAAAATGAAACTAGTTATGATTGTTGTACACATACACAAGCAGGATTGCCTGCTTTTGTATGTGCAGAGCAATGCTAAGAAAAAGGTACATTTCCATATAAAAAAATGTTGTTACAGGATTTTAAAAAAAAAATCACAATATCAGTCAGATACTTATCTGTTTGTCCTGCCAAATATGTTCCTCCACTAGATGGTCACAGCATTGGAGAATGCTGTCTAGATAATCCGGCAACTACATCCATCAGTTCTGTATTTTAAAAAATACAACATTGGTAATTCTTTTCTTTCTTTTTTGTTTGTGTTGATTGATTATGATGTTGTCATATGATTGGAGCAGCTATGTAATAAAAGTAGTGTGGTGGTAGCTTGAGTTATTTCTTGAAGGCAATCTGCCGTGGTACCAGAAGCACCAGTAAAAGAATTTTGCTCACAGTTGCTGCCTCCATGGGGTGTGTGTGTGTATTTTTGATTGTAACAGTAAGTAACTTGCTACATTTCTTGTCATGCCTGAAGTATTACCACAGATACTCCTATTTATGTCGCTGACAACAATCAGTGCAGTGACACTTGTGCTATGTTACTGACAGCCAATCAGCTGAAGGAAGAAGATTTTGGATGTAAGAAGTGTTTGGCATTTTGGGTTTTTGGTGTTCTGGCAGATCAGTATGTTTGCATGCTAGCATGTAACTGTGTTAGTATATCTGGAGCTTGGAACTTGGAGTTTTCTGTTTGGATTTCTTTTGCGGTCCTGCTATGGAGTTTCATAGTTGGCTTTTGGTGGCACACAGCAGAACATGAATATTTAAAGCCTGGACATATATTGCAGTAAGTAATTTTTGGCTTTATATACATAATTGCTCTGTTCTTACTTTGGAAGTAGCCTTAAGTTAGTTTATGAATGTACAAGTAAAGACCAGCAGAACAGTTTACAACACAGTTAGGACATGTACCGGCCATTATACACTAAATAAATTAGGAATATAGGGCATCCACACTGCTTTACCAGACGGATTTCCTTTTTGGTTAATGTTTTTCTCCATACAGAATGGAACATTCATGGGGACACATATAATATGTGTGGACGCATGTAGTTTTTGCTGCAGCACTGATTGTGGCAGGTTTCCTGTGAGCATGTGTGCCTGCTACTGAATGTGTTTTACTGTATATTGTTTATATACTCACACAGTGAAGGGGAAGTGTCTTTTTCTGGCTTGTAATAGAGGTAATATCCTACATATGGAGTGAGTGTACTGGCATTGTATATAGTACAAGTGTGCGTACATGTGTGCATCCTTGAGAAAAGAATAGTGGCCAAGTGAGGGGCATAAATACAAAGGTGCAAAGAGTTCTGTTGAGATATGGGAATGTTAAACATGTTTATTATTCATAAAGCAGCAAAAATACTCCACCATTTTGTGTCTACGTTTTAGTCTTTAAAATCAGTTGTCTCTTTTTTTTTTTCAACTTGATCAGCTCATATTTGTTTTTAGCTAGGCAATCAGTTAGATACTTTGTGAGTGTTACACTCTCTGGTAATGTTAAATAAGATAATTTCTTGAAGCATATGGACATTGCCAATGAGGTCATGGAGGCAGACTGCAAGGGATTTGGAATCAGAACACACTGAGCATCATATCAGGATTTTGTTTATGGTCACACATGATGCTAACAATTTCTAAAAGGTCTTCAGTAGTTAACTTGACGGCCTGACATACTCTGTTGAAAGATGAGTGGTGTGAGCTCACTCAATTCACCCGTTCCTGATTGTTATAGCTTTAACTCCATCTGCGGCTCACTGAATTCACCCGTTCCTGATTGTTATAGCTTTAACTCCATCTGCGGCTCACTGAATTCACCCGTTCCTGATTGTTATAGCTTTAACTCCATCTGCGGCTCACTGAATTCACCAGTTCCTGATTGTTATAGCTTTAACTCCATCTGTGGCTCACTGAATTCACCAGTTCCTGATTGTTATAGCTTTAACTCCATCTGCGGCTCACTGAATTCACCCGTTCCTGATTGTTATAACTTTAACTCCATCTGCGGCTCACTGAATTCACCCGTTCCTGATTGTTATAGCTTTAACTCCATCTGCGGCTCACTGAATTCACCAGTTCCTGATTGTTATAGCTTTAACTCCATCTGCGTGGGTGAAAAACTTTGCTCATAGCTTGATGCAATTTTGTTCAGGATTTACATTTGATTTAAGCTGTTGCAAAAGGTACATTATAGAATATTTCCAAGTGTATTTTTGCTGAGCATTTCTACAGAATGAACCTTGTCATGCCTGCTTCCTGTGTATTGCAACAATGCTTTATGCATCTATATTTGTGCAACATTACTGCTTCATACTATAATGTCTGAGTAACAGAAGATGAGTTTGTGGTCAGGTTGATAATTTTTGCAAAACATCAGTGTACAATGTGGCATTGTTCATAATGGTTGCATCTTCATGCATCAGTAAATAAATAAAGAAATTCTAGTGTGTTACTTGAAGTACTTGGCACTCATTAAAAATAATTACTATACACCAAGCTTTACAATTTGAATGTCAGGTAGCTGGGAGTGAGAGAGTGTATCTTTTCAAAGCTTGACATTTACTATCTAAAGCCATTTGTCGCTCAAAACAAAAATGACATTGCCATGCAAGATTCTTCCTTGATATGGCCAAGGGGGTTTGATACCATCTCCAGTGCTATCATAATTAATAAACTAGATGCATTACAAATAGGTTCCTTTGTGGCAAAGTGGATATCAAATTGGCTAAATTACAGAACCCGCTCTGAGAAGATGACAGTGGCAAAAACCATGAAGGAGACCAGTAGTGTACCAAATGGCTCAGTGTTAGGATTGCATTTGTTTGGTATTTATTTTCTGACCTACAGACTAATAACCAAGACCTATGGTTAACCTAACCAAGTCTGTGGATGACTGCATATGTGGATGAGTCATTGCCAAAGTCTGCTCTGACACAGAAACCCTCCAGCGGGAGCATGCTCTTATAAGTGCCTTATGTATTGAACAAGAGCTGAAATTAAATGACAAAAAATGTAACACTGTCGCATTTGGTAGACAAAACATACCATCTACCATGCAGCACTGATGCTAGCCTGCTTAAAAACTGAATATGTAGTCAGAGATCTGAAGCCCTTAACAGGCATATTATCAGACTTCTAGAGTATTTACTCAGAGGTTCAGCAGTTCTTGTAAAGAAAACACCACTAACATCAAATAATTCAAATCTTAATTTATTATTTAGTGCTTTCAGATGATGTCTTTGTTTTGAGACAAAAGTACTAAATAATAAATTAAGATTTGAATTATTTGGTGTGAGCAGTGTTTGCCATCGTCTATACATTTTTTAAAATTTAATAGTTGCTGTTTGTGCCTCTGGTTGTCAGCAGTTTCTCACTTTTTGGTTATTAGTTCTCGTAATGCATTAAAATGTAAATGCAAAGAGCATTAAGGTCTACTATATGTATATGTACATATGCATAATTATCATATTTCTGTACATATCTGTGGCATTGTACATTTGGACACATAGTGATTCAGTATTGCACATACCCGTTCAACAGATAGATCATAAATTGCTGCTCAGATCAATTTTCTAGTGGTACCTTGTCCCCAATTAATTTTTTTTTTTGCTGGAAATATTATGAATGTATGGCATATGTTAATAATTACTGTATGTTAATAGGTAGAACCTTAAGGTAATTACATGGTATTTCACAGTATAAAATGGAAGCTTGCAAAATGCTGCAAAAGTTGTCACTAATACCAGTTAACTGATAATGATACTTGCTCAGTAATAAAATCTGTGCTAACATTATTGTATTTCTGTGTGTATATGTGACATTGTGCACTATCATGGATTGTGATTCAGTATTTCATATGCCCAGTCAGCAGACAGGTCATCAGTGGCTCTTTATACCAATGGGGTACTTTCGTAACACAAAAATTATTATTTTATTGGCTGGAAATGTTATGAATATATGCCATATATCAATAATTATATTATTAACATGAACCATAAGGTGACTACATGGCATTTCGCGGTATCAAATGAAAGCTTACATAAAGCTAAAAAAGTTGTTACTGATAGTAGCTGTATGCTTATTATCTTTCAGAAGATATTTTAACTTTAATAATATGATATGTATATCAGCATAATTATCCTATTTCTGAACATATCTCTGGCATATTGCACTTGGATGAAATTTGGTTCAGTATTTCACATGCCCAGTCACCAGAAAGGACACAAATGTCTCATCAGATGAGTGGGGTACTAGCTAACACAAAAATTGCTTTTTTTCCTGGAAATATTATGAGTGTACGGCATGTGTTCACAATTACATTAATAACTTCAGCCAGGGTGTATTTACATGGGAGTTCTAGTATCAACTTAAAGTATGCACAATGCCTAACAAACGTCGGACTGATAGTTGGTATCTAACCAGCACTGCATGGCAAATATTTATATGTATTTGTCCATTAAATATTCAGATATGTATAGTTTTCATCTTGAAGTTATGCAAATAACTCAACAATGGAATGTTGTCTACAAGTTTAGTCTGTAGCCAAATGAAGATCACTTTGAAAATTAGTCACACTGATAGTTGGGGTCTGTCTACTATGGTTACAGAGATATTAGTACTTGTTTGCATAAGTATAAAAAGTAAATGTGTACATTATCTAATTATAATTTTGTCAGGCTGACATATTGATACCACTGTTGTGAACAGGAGTATCTACTAAATAACTTTCATATTTAACCTTTTTGCTAACGTTTACTGTTTTTGAGAAATATACATTTGTTTACAGCTAGGTTGAAGTCTTCAGGTGTCAGGATGTGTGAAATTACACTCAGGCTAGGTGTGAAAAAGTTAATGTATGTTTGCCTATGTCTTAAGTGATAATTTAATAAAGATGTTTAAAAAAAGAAGTTAATAGAACAAAAGGTTTTGTATCAATATGCATTAGTATTTAACTCTAATGTTTGACATTGACTAAATGTAATCCTCTGTGATTTAACAGAAAATCAAAAACTTTACATTGGACAGGGCAAAAATATGAGGCAAAATCTGTGATGTTCTTCAAAATTCTGTTATACTGAGATACATGATGCGTGGTGAGGTGATGGGTGTGCTACAAAATATGAGTTACTGAATTATTAAGGTATGAGACTGTTTTTCATGCAAAGAATGTGTGTCAGGGTAATGAAGCAGCAGTTTGAAGAGCATGACTATTACAATATTTGGGAACATACAATTTCATCCAGTGAAGCTATTATTTCTCTATAATATCAAAACAAACAGTTTAATGAGCCCCATGGTCTGGTCAGTAGTAATACAATGTATCAGGCTTGTTCCAGGAAGTCTGCCTCCTTTACTCACTAATATATTTCAACTCTGTTCTTATAGTGTAAAAAATGTTTCATTCCCACTATCCTAGCCACATCTGCTGCATCCTCTTTAGTCACAGCATGGATACTTACCCCACTCCTGCTGGTTCAACTTCAATAGTTTCTAGAAAGAAAAGAACAACTTACCTGAGAGTGCTTGTTGACTATATAACCTCAGTTTGCACCTGAGCCAGGGTCTGTATTACATGATCAAAACCTTAGGTAGTCAAATACCTAAAGGTAGAGCACTAAATATCGACATGTAAAAATTGCGAATGGCCATTTCCACACAGGGAAACAATGCCATTGGACAAACTAAACAAAAAATGTTTTAAACAGAAATCAACTGGGGGTCTTCACCCCCACACTCCCCAATGTGAGGGGCTGTGCCCCCCACAGCCCCCCTAACTAAATATACCAACTCTGAGATTGCTCTACATTGTAAAAAGGGCAAAATCCATGTAACAGCCAAATGACTTGTTTCCCCTGTGTGGAAATGGCTGTTCGTGATTTTTACATTTCGATATTTAGAAATTGACCTTTAGCTCTTCTACTACCTAAGGTTTCAATCTTGTGATCTAAACCCACTTGAGCCAATACTTCATTCACCTAAATTCTGTTGAGTACCCATTTCCCTATAGGTCCTTTCTGACTCAGTTACACAGCAATCTTTTTCACTATTTCTAGCATGTCGAAGGGTCAGTTGCTGGCGTCTTCTCCTGTTCAGCTGGTGAATCTGGGAATCTTGAGGCAATGTTGCAATTGCCTCATGTACACAGACAACCCTCTCCTCCTCCCAACAAATACAACTATATGCGAGAGATGCAACTATATAGCCAAACTGGAGGCTGAGCTCTCTCAATTCAGTACTGGCAAGACCAGTCAGGAGGAGAAGGTAACCACGCACACCACAAACCCAGTCTCACATAAAACTATCACAACTGCAAACCAAACACATAAACACACAAAAACATACTCGGAGGCGCTGATTAAAAATCTACCAAAACAACAGAGGCCTCCAAAGCAGACACCCAAGCAACCACCACCTCAAGACATAGCACATGCAACACATAGTTCACAAAGTCAGTGTGCTAAACAGTCACAGCCCTTAAGGCCAAACAACATGCCAGACACACTTGCGATAGGTGACTCCATAGTCAGGCACACTGACATCCCGCTCACCAGACTGAACAAGGAGAGGGTCACAGTAAGCTGCCTGTCGGGAGCTAGAATCCGCCACATAACACAAGCACTCTGGTCACTCCACAGCAAGTACAAATATGACTCAGTCATTGTACATGCCAGTGTGAACGACCTGAGACGTACCTCCCTGGACTACATGAAAAGAGACATAGAGGAGCTCTCTGATTATGTAGCCCAGGCCGGTATGACCCTGACCCTGAGCAGCATCTTAACCTCACCAAGAATGATGCCACAGTACAAAGACAAAATGATCAGTTTTAACAATTGGTTTAATTACTGGTGTCATTCTAAGGGGATCCAGTGTCTGTCTGCTTGGGATGACATGCTTGACAAGCCATGCTGCTTTGCAAGGGATGGCTTGCACCTGTCACCCCTGGGCTTCCGGATATTGGCCAAGGCTCTTGCCACCCCCATAGTGCCTTTTTTAGGCAAGGCTCAAATGACAAACCTACCTCCCTAGAAAACACAAGTGGAAAAAAACTAAGGGTAATGCTGCTCAATGCCAGAAGTCTAAACCTCAAGATGCACCCTCAAGCCCTCCTCAGTATGGAGAACATCGATGTCTGTGCAGTGACTGAAACCTGGTTCAAGGCTCCTGAGAGCACCCCAGCACTATCAGGTTTTACCTCATATAATTTTTTCCGGCCCCAAAACTTGGACCGAACCACAAAAGGAGGGGGAGTATCCATTTTCATCAAAGATACCCACACCTCCAGGTTAGTGGCAATGCACAAAGCATTGGAGACTATCCAGGTGCAACTAACCATAGGCAAAACTGCCTTACAGTTTGTAGCATGCTGCAGACCACCCTCTCAAACTCAGGAACCCCACACAGCCTTCCTGAAGACACTGGAGAGTATGAATGTCTCTCCAAATACCATCATTTTGGGAGACTTCAACTACCCAAACATAGACTGGGAACATTACTCAAGCCCCAACACCCTAGCCCAAAGGTTCCTAGAATTCATAAACTCAAATGCAATGGAACAACTAGTCACCATTCCCACAAGAGGAGACAATATACTAGACCTGATCATCACAAACATGGGGACAAAATGCTCCACACCGGAAGTACATCCCTCTTTGGTAAGATCAGACCATAAATTAATCTCACTGGAAATCCGCATCCCGCCCCCACCCCCTGCACAAAAGACCACAGTGAAGAACTTCTCAAAAGCAAACTTCACACTTCTTAAGACTGAAGTGGTATCTTTCAAGGCCCCTGGGCCAGTGGAAACCACAACCCACACTGCTGAATCCTTTGCAAATGCCTTCTATGGGCACCTTCAAGAATGCATGGATCATGCAATCCCAAATAAAACCAAGACCCATTCCCCCAAAGGCAGGTGCCCGGTCTGGTGGACCCCAGCCATAAACAAACTTTACAACAGGAGGAGGAAGCTACTAAATGACAAAGCAAAATCACTAAAAGGGAAGGCATCTCTGATCAGTACTAGCAAAAAACTACGATCACTCATAAAATCATCCAAGGCCAACTTTGAGAGAAAAATCGCAAAAGACACAAAAGACAATCACAAGGCCTTCTTTAGCTATGTTAGAAACCTGGGTGGAAACTCCCAGATATGCTCAGAGTTAGTCCAAAATGACACAAAATACACTGAACCCACTGACATTGCCAACATTCTGGCAGACAGGTTCAGTGCAAATTTCTCCTCCCCCTCCCCCCCAAAAGGAGAAATAACTATCCCAGCAGAGTGTAGCCTCCCTAACATCTCAGATGCCCAGATGAGAGCCGCCCTCTCTAAAGCTAAAAACACAGCATCAATGGGACCGGATGGTATCCCTGGCTGTGTTGGCTGTGTGCTACATGAACTCCAAGAGGAACTAAACCCACACATAAGGCTGCTGTTTAATCTTAGCCTTACTACAGGATAAGTACCCAAAGAGTGGCGTATGGCAACAGTGATCCCACTTCACAAAGGTGGTGCTTCTACGGATCCTGGAAATTACCACCCCATAAGCTTGATGAGCCTGGTCTGCAAAGCTATGGAGAGGATCATTATGGAACTCATAAACAAAGACATTGGGGACCTACAGACATTGGATCCTACCCAATTTGGCTTTGTCAAGGGCAGCTCCTGCCTTTTGAACTTGGTCGACTTTTTTGAAACAGTCACTAAGGCCATTGATGAGGGTAAGGCAGTTCACACAGCCTACCTTGACCTTGCAAAAGCCTTTGACACAATACCCCACTCGGGCATCATAGACAAACTCACCAGCTTAAATGTAAACCCATATGCAACAAGATGGGTTGCAAACTGGCTCAAGGACAGAACCCACAGGGTCAGAGTTGCTGCAGCTATGTCAGACTCTAAGCCAGTCACAAGCGGTGTCCCACAGGGCTCAGTCCTGGGACCCCTCTTGTTCGGCATTTATTTTTCCGAGGTACAGGCAAACATACGAGGATTGTGGCTGACAAAGTTCGCAGATGACTGCAAACTGGGCGCCATAATTGATACTCCAGTGGACACAAACATCCTTCAGAGAGGCCTCATAGAAATGGATAATTGGTGCCAGAGCCATGGCCTTAAGCTGAACGCCAAAAAATGTATAGTCATACCCTTTGGGAAAAACAAGGTACCGACAGATTACCACATAGGCGGTAATCCATTAATCTGGAAGAGGTAATCAGGGACCTAGGGACCCAGGTTGACAGTAACCTCTCATTTGACACTCACATTGCCAAAGTGGTTAGGAAGACCTTCTATATTGCCCACCTTATCATGAAGGGTTTCACATCTAGATCAAGAGAGGTCATTGTGCTCCTGTACTCTTCTCTTATCAGGCCAATGATTGAGTACAATGCCCCATCTGGGATGTATCTCACCCGACACCTGCAGCAGTTGGAAAGACCCCAAAAGTTCCTCACCAAGAGGATAAAGGGTCTTAAACGTATGTCATATGCTGCCCGACTGAAAAAACTCCAGCTCTATTCAGTCGCATACCGCCTACTCAGAGGTGATCTGTGCCTGACGTACAAGGCCATGTCCAATCCTGAATTAATGGACATGCTCCACCTCAGAAAATCCAAATCCATCAGAGCCACGAGAACAAGAGACTTAAACCTCAACACAGAAATAAATAGAACATGCTGAGGGACAGATTCATAACCCAGAGGCTCCCTACACTCTGGAACAGAATCCCAGTCCATGTTAGGCAGAGCCCCTCACTGACTCTTTTCAAGAGAAATCTCGACGAGTGGATGGGAGATCATAGGTTTACCCCGGGGGTCATCTCTGTGTCACTACTAGACAGAGGCATAGTAAACTAAACCCTAAAAGGGCATAGTATTCTCATCCTAAGGGGTGGTGTAAGCCACATACGCTCTGGCTAGGCTTATAAATGCCCTAGGGCAGATAGCCTAGTATGAACCTATGAACCTATGAACCTAATGGTGGCTGAATGTGCAGTGGCAATGTTTTGTTCCTCAAATCACTCACTTAGCTCTCCTGTGTTCTCTAGTGTAATCCTTTCAGCCACCACAAACTAGGGTTCAGGCACATCCTCGTCAGTTATTCCAGTGTCTTGTATGGGAGAACTATCTTTACTGGGACATGGAGTTTTAACAAGTAAAGCTATTGGATGTATCTGAGGAAGAGACTTCTTGTAGGATATAGATTCCTCTCCTAGTCAGTCTTCGAAGATACCTGTTAACACAAAAGAAAAGGTTAAACATTGTCCACCTGAAGACATATCTATAAGTAAAGATGATTTTATTAACTTAGCTAAGAAATTGTAACAGTTAATCTAGATTGTAAAAATTGAAAGAACTATATTATGCTGTTAATAACTGGAAATAACTGGATGAAATTGAATGCTTGTCTTTATCTTTTTAATTATGCAGAATCATGCTGGACAAGTGACATTTGTGTTCATTACTGTATATTTATTCTGTAGCATTTTTATTTCTTCATAAAATCTTTGTTACCAGAATCTAAAACAGCATTTAACTCTGACATGTACATACCTAGTTTGGTACTGTTAAACTCAGAAATGCTCAATGCTGTAACCTTTGAAGCTCAAATACAGACATTATAACTGCAGTAGAGGTCTGTTTGTAACTGAAATTGATGTGTCTGTTTTAATCAGTACATTGTTCTAGAATTCCTTTCTTTTAAATAATGAAATATACCATTTGTTATTTCTCACTATCTTAAATGATGACAGATAAATCATCTGGTTTGGCACTGGACTGCCACACCCTTTATAGACATTCTGTAAATCCTCTTCTATAGAACAAATGACAACATTGACTTGAGCTATGTTATGCATTTCTTCTTTATTTTACCCTGAAGTCTGTATATCATTTACACTGGTGTTTACTTTTATCAAAAAGCTCAAAATCTGTACTCTGATCCCTCTTATCCCCCTTTGGACAATATTTGCACTGACTTCTGAAAACATCAAACTGGAATTTATTACATTATGAAATGTTTTATTTGAAATAACATTAACTTGACACACTGAAAACCTCTGCTCTGTGTTCTGTACTGACATTTGCTTGTCATGTATACTGGCTGAGCTTATATCAGGCTGATCAGTATTCTCAATACTGCGACTTAACTCTGCATTTTAATTACATGTGCTGTAGCATTTCCACTGTTTTCTGAGGAAAGAAAACTTGAATCTGTTACAATTTGCATAGTATTTAATTGAAACCATATTGACATTAGAAGCTGAATATACTGTTTCAGTAAACATGGATTAATACTGTGAATCAATAGAAAGTGTGTCCATTATCTCACTTATTACATTTTTCTTTTGTATTTCAACCCTTTTGTTTCTAGAATGATTTAATATTCCTGGACTAATAACATTGAAATTTAAATGAACATTTCTGGAACACAGTTTTTTTAGACTGCTTTAACCAGTTTATAACTTTAAACCACACATTAACTAGTGCCTTTACTGTAGAAGTACTATTTGACATAGCTATACAATTTGTATTTACTGACATATTTCAACTTTTCTGGGATTTACTGTGTGCTTTAGCTAGAAAATGCAATGTAATAGAAATGAATGCTCACACAATGAAAGTTGAAGGGGGGTTGAACCAGTGGCTGGATGTCTCTTAATGTCTTTGTACTCCCTTTTGTAAGGATTTGTTTGGTTGTGTGATGCCGCACTGGAAACATGAGTCTGTCATCTGCTTTGACGATAGTGAAGTTTTCCGATATGTTGCTGGTAAATGGATAATATTCTTTACACTGGTACCTTGGAGACTCTGAAGTTCTTTGATACTTTACTATAGATTTTTCTGAAGTAATGTCCTGAAGGAACACTGCTGCTCTATAAACTACATGAGCCTGTCTGCTGATGAACAACTGTAGATTTGCAAGGATCTTATGGGGTTTTGGCTTACTTTAACTGTAAACAGTGTCCCCTTTTGATGGTGGCTCACCATTGTAAGAATTGAAAGAACAGTATTATGCTGCAAATATCTGGAAATAGCTAGAAGAACTGAAATGAATGTCTTTATCATTACCCAGAACAGTGATGAACAAGGGCCATCTGTGTGCACTTCCATACAGTCTGAAGTATTTTTATTTCTCCATAAGATCTTGTTATTGGAATCTAAAACAGCATTCAGTTCTGACATGTCCATACCTAGAATAATACTGTTACACTCAGAACTGCTCACTGCTTTAAAGTTTGACTCTTCAAATCCTGACAACATTATAAATGCACTTGTGTCCTTTAGTAGAGGTCTGTTTGTAACTGAAACTGATGTTTCTGTATTAATTAGTACATTCTTCCATAATTCTTTTCCTGTAAACAAGGAAATATAATTAAAAGATAAAGGCATTTCTTACAGTTATCACCAGTAGTTAGAGTGTCATACAGTTCCTTCAATTTTTACACTGGTAAACAGCATTCATCACCTGTTTAGCAGGTCACTTGAAATAGCCTTGAGGAAGACAAGTCTTGAAAACTTCTTGGGAGGTAATTTCTTTCCC
This sequence comes from Protopterus annectens, assembly GCF_019279795.1. NCBI lineage: Eukaryota > Metazoa > Chordata > Ceratodontiformes > Protopteridae > Protopterus > Protopterus annectens. The sequence goes on along the minus strand of NC_056748.1, from coordinate 616,501,270 downwards.
TAATTGTTGGTAGAATGAGTGAGGTGTTTTTAGGGAAATTAATGGTTGTTCCAGCAATATTGAAGAGATGTTATAATGAGTTGTCAATGCTTTTTACCTCATTCTGCACCCTTTCTTCCATTAGACCCACTCATGGAGAAGGCATATTATACTGCCTTTACAATCCATTCAAAACTTTTAAGGCCGCATAGAAGCAGATAGACTTTACAAAGTTTCTTAAGCTAACAAGCACTTGTTTTCTATCTTTAATTCCTTCTTCTCTGGATGCAGAAGAGAATGTTTTGAGTCAGATTTGATATTAGAGTTTTTTTTATTCTTTCATTTGGGAATATAAAATTCTTAACTATCAGTCCGTCATGTGGAAATTCATGCTTATCTCTCTCTCTTATTGTTTTTGACATGTGCAGATACTGTGTCTAGGGCCTCTTCTTCTGCTTTTGTTTGAGAAGGTATGCTTGAGTATGAATTCAGAAGTTTTCTGTTGAAATAAGTTTGAATTTTTATATTCAGCTTTAGAGATTTTTTTTTTATTTGGCCCATTTGCTACTCCACCAACAATTTGTTGAAATATGGAAATTAGTTTAGGGAGTTTCTAAAATTTTTCAGTGTCCACCCCCATCAAAAACACACACACACACACACACACACACACACACACACACACACACACACACACACACACACACACACACACACACTTTCTTAACCAAGAAACAAAGACAGATGTCAGGAGGGAAACAATAGCAAACAGCAACCTTTCCACTGAAGGGACAATATTCAACTTTTGGATGGATATGGTAGCAGCTTCCTTCCTTCCTTCTCCCCTCTGGCTTAGTCAATTGAAATCTGTGTCAAAAACTGGCTCTGTTCATTCCCCATGAGCAACAGATTGCAATAGACTCGTGGCTGTCAAAGGTAGTTCAGGAGAGAGATTGTTGGGGAGTTTCAGAAAATAGAATTTTTTTCCTCAGGTGCTTCAGCTTTGCTCACCCTAGGAGTCTTAGAACCAGTGCCATTTATTCAAGGGGCAAAGACTTCTATTCCAGAATGTTTTTAGTATGAAAGAAAAAGCCTTTTTGGAGATGAGTTTAAATCTTTTTTTCTTCCTTTTTTTCTCCTGTGAGATGTCAAGACCCCTTAACATAGGTTTCAAATATTACATTCCAGATAAACATTTAGAAGTATTCCTTAACCTTTCACATTCAGTTGTCTTTTAGGGTGTGTTATAGACATTCCACAGCAAAGATTTTGATGCAAGAAGTTATAATCTCTTTTGCTCTTGAGGTGATGCCTTTGCTTTTGCTAGTCAGGTGAGCAATGTAGAATGCATTCCTCACCACAGTAGACACAGGGTGGTCAATATTGAGGTCTTGGTCTTGGACAATGCAGCTTTAACCTGTGCTGCAGTAATGCTAGGTGCCTGACATTCCTCTGGTGTTGTGATTAGTCCTTTGGGGGGGGGGGGGGTAAAGTTGGCACTGAATCTGTTGGCCAGTATGCTGGCAATATTTGTTGGCTCAGTATAGGAGGTACCATTGTGCAGTAACTCAGAGCAAAACTGGGTATTGCTGTGGAGATTCTTGATATAACTATAGAAGGCTTTATGGTTATTTTTAGTGTCTGCCACAATTCTGCCTTCATAGCTGGCTTTAGAGGTTTTAATGAGGGATCTCAACTTTTTGTTGAGGCTAATAAGGGAGTTTTTCCTGTCTAGGGACTTCACCTTTTTCTGTAATATTTTCTTCCTTCTGTTGTAGAGTTTATCAATGGCAGGGGACCACCAGATTGGCTTCCTTTTTTTGGAGGAGAGCATCTTGGTTCTGTTGGGTATGGCTAGTTCCATGTATTTATGTACGTGTTCATACAGTGCATTGGTATATGATTCGGCAGTCATGCATCTATTTTACATTAACATGGGTGCCGTGAAGTTAGCCACCTCTGTTATTAGGAGCCCAAAATTGGCTTTGGAGAAGTTTTTCATGGTGGTTACCTTTGTGGGGGATGTAGGTGAGATGTGGATTTCCATGGTGATTAGTTTGTGGTCGGATCTAACCAGGGAGGAAGTGACTAATGGTGCACAGCAATGGTTGCCCATGTTAGTAATAACCAGGTCAAGGATGTTGCTTCCTCTAGTGGGGGTAAGAATGAGCTGGTCCAGGGCATGGGAGTAGATGAATTCCAGAAAGTGTTGGGCCAGTGTATTGGTGCATGAGTAGTTTTCAAAGTTGATGGAGGGGTAGTTGAAGTCACCTAGTATGAGAGTGTTGGGTTGAACCCTAGTAGTTTCCAGGGTGTTTAGGAACATGGAGTGAGAGTATTGGGACATGGTTGGGGACCTATAGTAGGCTACAACCTGAATCACTGTCTTACCCAATGTTAAATCTGTGCTGTCCAAGGCCAAGAATACAGCTTCCATGGGACCTGACAATATTCCTGGATGTGTTCTACATGAACTACAAAGTGAATTGGCACCACATCTGTGTGCCCTGTTCAATCACAGCCTCACCTCAGGCTTTGTCCTTACTGAATGGTGCACTGCTACAGTCATCCCACTCCATAAAAGGGGAGCGACTACAGACCCTGGGAATTATCGCCCCATTAGCCTGACAAGTCTGATATGTAAGGCTATGGAATGCATCATTATGGACCTAATGAGGGCAAGGCAGTTCATACAGCCTACCTTGATCTGGCCAAGGCTTTTGATACCATTCCCCACTCAGGAATTATTGATAAACGCACCAAACTAGGCATCAGCCCCTATATCACTAGGTGGGCTGCAAATTGGCTTACAGATAGAACCCACAATGTGAAAGTAGCGTACTCCAAGTAATACTGCTGACAAGTCACAAGTGGAGTCCCACAGGGATCAGTCCTGGGTCCTTTCCTGTTTGGCATCTACTTCTCAGAAGTCTAGGCCAACACAAAGGGACTCTGGCTGACAAAGTTCGCAGACGACTGCAAGCTGGGAGCCATTATTAACTCCCCAAATGATGTAAACATCCTATAGAAAGGCCTCACTAAGACCAATGACTGGTGTCAAAACCATGGCCTTAAGCTTAATGCCAAAAATTGCATCGTCATCCCCTTTGGGAAAAACTCAGTTCCCACTAATTACCACATCGATGGGAGCCACTGAACACTGAAGGCGTTATTAGAGATCTGGGGACACAGGTTGACAGCAACCTCTCCTTTGACCACCACATTGTCACTGTGGTCAGAAAGTCCTTCTATGTGGAACATCTCATTACCAAGGGTTTTGCATCCAGGAAGAAAGAGGTCATCATCTCTCTCTACTCTTCCCTCTTTAGGCCAGTCATTGAGTATAATGCCCGATTTGGCAAGTACCTCACTAGACACATGCAACAGCTGGAATGGCCACAAAAGTACCTCACAAAGAGGTTCCTAGGCCTTAAACACATGTCCTACATGGACAGACTCAATTAAACACCAGCTATTCTTTGTCTCATATTGTCTACTAAGAGGTGATCTCTGCTTGACTTACAAAGCCATGTCTGACCCAGCTCTGTTAGAAATGCTATATCAAAAGAAATCCAAATCCCTCCACACCACATGCTCCAGAGACCTCAACCTCATTACCACAATCAACAGAACATGCTGGAGGGACAGGTTCATAACCCAGAGACTGCCCATGCTCTGGAATAGATTTCCCGTACATGTCAAGCAGAACACCTCACTGGATGGGAAATAGAGAGTTCACCCTGGGGATCACTCCAGTGGCTCTGTTTGATAGAGGCACTAGGAACTAATGTTGGGCAGCATGATGCCAGGACATTTATGTGGGCTAGGCTTGTAAAGGCTCCAGGGCCATTAGCCTAGTACACACCTATGAAGCATATTCAATGCGTGTTCCCACATCTCTCACTACAGAATTGGTACTTAGGGTATTATTGTTTATTTTATAATCGGCAGGGGCATTGTTTTTACCAAAGGGAATGATGTTGAATTTTTTAGCATTTAGTTTAAGACCATGGCTTTGGCACAAATCATTGGTCTGTGTAAGCCCCTTTTGAAGAACGCTGACATCGTTAGGGGATTCAATGACAGCACCTAATTTGCAGTAATCTGCAAACCTGGTTAGCCACAGCTCCTCTGTTTTGGCCTGGACTTCTGAGAAGTATATGCCAAACAAGAGGGGGCCCAGCACTGACCCATGTGGGACCCCACCAATGACAGGTCTACTGGTAGAGGTGAAGTCTCCAACTTTGACTGAGTGTTGTCAATCTGTGAGCCAGTTTGCAATCACCCTGACAAGACAGGAGTTGATATTCAACTGGATGAGTTTGTCAATTATGCCTGAATGTGGGATTGTGTTGAAGGCCTTGGCTGAGTTAAGATAGGCTGTGTGCACAGCTTTGCCTTCGTCTATGGCTCTCGTCATATTCTCGAAGAAGTCCACCAGGTTTAGTAGGGACTACCTACACATGACAAAACTGAACTGGGAAGGATCTAGGGTTTGGAGGTTACCTATAGCCTTATGTATGAGGTCCATGATGCTTTATTACTTTGCCTTACAAATGAATCTAGTTAAACTTATGGGTCTATAGTTACCCGGGCCTGTTGCTGAGCCGCTCATGTGGAGGGGGATAACGGTCACTGTTTTCCATTCATTGGTGACAAAGCCAGTACTCAGGCTCTGGCTGAATAGGGTGCCTAGTGTAGTAGCTAGCTCATGTTTTAGAACATTAAAAACACAGCCTGGAATGCCATCTGGCCCCATGGATGCTGTGTTCTTTGTCTTGGAGTGAGCATTAATGACTTGCTCTTTGGAGATGCATGGAGTAGGAGATGTTGAAGACACGGTTTGTAGTATGTTTGGGGGGATATGGGTGAAATTTTCACCAAACCTGTCTGCTAGCAGGTTTGCAATTTCCACAAGGTCAGTGTCTGTGATACCATCCACAATTAGTTCAGCACACATCTGAGGTCTTACCTTTTAGGTTGCGGACGTAGCTGAAGAAAGCCTTATGGTTATCCTTGGCTATGGTTGCTAACTTTTTCTCATAGTTGCTCTTTGATGATTTTATGTGTTGTCTTATTTGCTTGTTTAGGCTGAGGAGGGTGCTCTTCCGGTTCCAGATTCTCACTTTTGTATTGTTTTTTCTTGAAGTTCTTGCTTTAATCCCATCAGGTATGGCTGTGTCTATATATTTATGAAGATGTTTATACAGGGCATCAGTGTATACTTTAGTATAGCCGTCGATGCCATCTGTGGAAACTTGGGCTTGAAAGCTGATTATACCATCCCTTAGGAGGGTATAGTTAGCTTTGGTGAAGTTTTTTAGCCTGAATTCTCTTTTTGGGAGTTCTGATGTTATTGCTACTTCAAAAGTGACTGATTTATGGTCAGATTTAACCAGTGTGGGCCCTACACTTTCAGGCATTGCATCAGCCACTCATATTGATGACCAGGTCTAGAATATTTGAGCCCCTTGTGGGGTGGTGCACCATTTGTTCCATGCCATTGAGCATCTTGTCTAACCAGTCTAGAAATATAATTATTTTAATGAAGATAGATACTCCACCTCCTTTGGTTCTCACACCTTCAATTTGCAGTCTGAAATGTGGAAGGCATTGTAGCCTTGCAGTGGTACTTTCTGCAGCCTTGAACCAGGACTGCACAGACATCAACATCTTCCAGGGAGAGGAGAGAGTGCAGTTTCTGATTTAAACTCCTAGTGTTTAGCAGCATGACCCTTAGTATCTTTCTGTTTGATATTTTCACATTGGAAATTTTGTTTTTGTGTCCTTGCCTAAAAAAAGCATCATGGGGGAGGCAAGTTCTCTAACCAGCAATCGAAAGCCTAGGAGTGCCAGGTGAAGACCATCTCTGGCAAAGCAGCTTGGTCTATCCACCATGTCATCCCAGGCTGACAGGAACTGGATTCCCTTAGAGTGACACCAGAAGCTAAGCCAGTTGTTGAAGTCAGTCATTTTCTGTTTATATTGTGGTATCATCCTAGGCAAGGGTTAAATGCTGCTCAAAGCTGTGGACATACTTGCCTGGGACACATATTCAGAGAGCTTGATCATGTCTTTCTTCATATAGTTCAGAGAGGTATGTCTCAAGTCGATCACACCAAACATGAACTATGATGGGAGTTGTAACGGTACTTGTTGAGAGACTTGAGTGCATGTGTGATCTGATACATCCTTGCACCAGACAGACAGCTGACCATAAATTTCTCCTTGTTTAACCTGGTGAGTGGGGCATCTGTATGTCTCTCTGTAGAGTCACCAATGACTAAAACATTTGGAATAAATGTGTATTGCCTTAAGGGCTTATTTGGTGAGACACTGGTGCTAGTGTTTTTATGTGCATTGGATGCTTTGGGTGTTGTATTTGGTGTAGTATGTTTGTGTTTTGGAGGTCTCTGGTGTTTAGGTAGGTTTCTGGGGAGTACCTCTGCATATGAAGATTTATGTGTTGGGTGCATATTATGAGTAGGTGTCATGGTGTGTAAGCTGTCAACCTGTTTGGTGCTGCTGTTCTGGGAACAATCGAGTAGTGATTCCAGATTGTTAGTGTAGAAGCATCTCTGACAAATTGTACCTGAGTGATTTACGAGTAAAAGGTTTTCAGTGTACTTGAGGCAGTTTAACCAAAATAAAAGTAAAACAAAGTGGTAGAAAAACAAAAAAAAGGCAATGGACAGAGGGCACTCAAACAAAAATCCAACTCCGTAGTTTAATAAAATAAAATTAGCGCTTTCGTACAGGACAATGCCTGTACTTCTTCAGACAAAAGTCAACATGAACAGAATCACTTAAATACCTCCCCCCAACAAGTAACTACACCTAACAAAAATCACATGATTAACTATTACATTCATAGGTAATAAATAAATAAATTTAAATATATAAACACGTAAACAAATGGCCTTGTAAGACTGATAGGAATAAAGCCCTGACAAAAAGAATTCTTATTACACATACCTAAAAAATATATATGTGTATATTCCAAAGAAATGAAAAAATTCTATACCATTGCTACACTGCCTCAAAAAACCCATGTCAACCAGACTGCAGGAAAAACAGAAGGAAACTGACAGTCCGTAATGCAAGGTTTGAACCTGGTATCTCCACAGATAAGGAGAAAAAGATGGGGGTATCTGGCAAGGAGCTATTTTAGAGAGACTAACCTATGGGGTGTACAGTAGGAGGTCTATAAAAAAGGATATCTATAGGGTCTGATGTTGATAGGTAAGAGGTAAAATTGCTGCTGGTGGTTCACTGAACAGCTGAGAACTGTTCAAGAGCTGCTCTGCTAGATAGCAGCCTGTTTTAAGGGAAAATACATCTACTGGCGCTTTTGCATCTAGAACCACCATGAGTTACGCCTTCTGCACAGGGATGCATGAAGGTATGGTATGCACAAGCAAGAGAAAAGCAGTTAATACAAATGAAACCAATGAAAAAGCTCAAACTGAACCCTGAAAATGCAGTAGTAAAATTGAACTTCGTTCGTAGTTCTCTCGGATAGTTTTGTATGAATAGAGGAGCACTGGCTGATTGCCTAACTCTCTGGAGCTTTTCTAAGGCAAGTGCCAACCCGGTCAAACATTTAGTATAACACAAGAGCAAAGCAGCTAATACAAAGAAACCAATGACAAAGCTTAAACTGAGCCCTGAATCAATGAAAAAGTTCAAACTGAGCCCTGAACCAGTAATCTTCAATTAGATAATATTACTGTACACTCCTACCCCAAGGCCACAGGGGGTTTTCTCCAAAAAAAGGTGTCTTGATGTTTTGTGCTCAATTTCCAAACAGAACTGGATTCAGACAATCTGAATCCAATTTATACTGCAGCCAACAGAAGTACAACGGAACAACAGAATAAAAGCAGAATACGTTTTTTTCTTAAATTAAACAAAGTAAAAAGAAGCACTTTTTTTCTTACATAAATTATAGCAACAGAATAAAACAGCAGAACAGATCTTTTCTTAAATAAAGTAAAAGCAGCAGTTGTTGTGAAATACAAAGTGCAGCAAATGCAGTTGTAAAATTGAACTTGGCGTTCATAGTTCTCTCTGTTAATTTGATATGAACAGAGGAGTAGAGGCTGACTGCCTAATTCTCTGGAGCCTTTTTAAGACAAATGCCAACCCATACAAATGCAGAACTTTAGTATAACAAAAGAGGAAATCAGCTAATACAAGGAAACCAATGAAAAAGGTCAATCTGAGCACTGAACCAATGAAAAAGCTCAAACTGAGCCCTTAACCAGTAACCTTCAATTAGATAGTCCTACTGTATGCTTCTGTCACAAGGGTACAGGAGGGGTTTCTCCAAGAAAAGATGCCCTGATTTTTAATACTCAATTCCCAAACAGAGCTGGATTCAGCCTGTCTGAATCCAGTCTATACTATGGCCAACAGAAGTGCAACAGAACAACAGAATAAAAGCAGAATACTTGTTAGTAGTCATAATATTCTAAGTGTCTTTGTTCTTGTTTAAGCACTTAGGCTCCAAAAAAGTAATTTTACATTAAGAAGGCTTGTGGTCTACACTCTTGAGGGAGGAGATGGTAGCCTCCACCCTTCTGAACTGGGAATTGCTGGTGAAAGCTTATTGTGCTTGTTATTGTAAGTGTCTTTGATCTGGTCTGTGGTGTGCTCTATTGTGGCATTACTGTCTAGACAGATTTTTTTAACTACTAGAACATCTAGTTTGCTCATACCTGAGCGTTACTCATCACATTGCTTGTCTTATTGACTTGTTCAATATTTAATTTTTCCTCACTACTCCCTAGTAAATTAGTGGCCATGGATATGCACTTCATGACTCTCTCTCTCTCTGTTGGCAGTCTGGTTGAGATGGATATTCTGAGGCATTGTATCAATTGCTTCATGTACAATGACAATCCACATTTTCTTAATAAAGCAGACAGTGTATGTGAGAGGTATAAATACACTTTAACGCTGGAGGAAAAACTCTGTCATACAACTGAAACTAATCCTACAGTGGTTTTCAATAACACTTGCACCATGCCTACTGCACAAGGTAAAGACCCTTCACATAAAACTATTTATCCTGAGGCATTTACAGGTAACCTTCTTAAAACACTAAGACCTCCTGCACAGCACAATCAAAGGAAAGGTCCTCAGCTATCACATAAACACTCCATTAAAACACCACCCATGGCTACACATAGTAACACTGTATTCATTGCCTCCACTGCTAAGCCCTTAAGGCAAACCAGCATACAGCCAAATTTCCTGGTCATTTGGTGATTCTCCAGTGAGGCACACTGATGCTCCCCTCACCAGACTGAATAAGGAGAGAGTTATGGTTAGCTGCCTTTCTAGAGCTAGGATCCTTCATATCACAAAAGGCACTCAGGTCATTGAACCACAGGTACCAGTATGACTCTGTCATAGTGCATGTGGGCGTTAATGACCTGAGACGTACCTCCTTTGATGATATGAAGCAAGACATGATTGAGCTTCCTTATTGTGTGTCTCAGGCAGGTATGAGCCTAGCTCTGAGCAGCATACTGCCTTCTCCAAGGATGATGCCACATTACCAACATAAAATGATTGATATTAGCAAGTGGCTTAGCTTCTGGTGTCAGTTCAGGGGTTATGATATTTGATGGCTTGTTAAGACATGGTTGATAGATCATGCTGCTTTGCCAGGGATGGTCTGCACTTATCCTCTCTAGGCTTTCAGATATTGGCAAAGACCTTTTTTCCTCCCTTAGTGCTTTGTTTAGGCAATGCCAGCTTAATAAATCTACCATAACTGAACTTATGAAGGAATATCTGAAGGTGGTATTGCTCAATGCTAAATGTCTTAAGAATCTCCACTCCCTGCAAGCCTTCCTGTCCCTGGAGAGTGTAGACATGTGTAGCAACAGAGACATGGTTTACAGTTGCTGAGAGCACCCCAGAATCCAAGTTTATAATGAATTTCACACCTTTAGAGCAGCTACTGCACAGCAGGGAACTAAAGGTCGAGGACTGTCAGTCTATATTAAGATTAATCTCACAGTCAGACTAGTTAAAGTGTAAGACCGACTGGAACTCATACATGTGAAACTCACCATAAACAGGGTGTTGTACCATATCCTTGCAATGTGCAGGTCCCCTCCATGTCCCAGGAAACCCATACTACCTGTCTCAATGTACCAGAGTCCCTCACCATTCAACCCAATACAATATTCATAGGGGATCTCAACTACCCCTTTATAGACTGGGAATCCTAGACCACTTCTAATGTACAAGACCAGCGATTCCTAAACTTTGTTAATACCAATATCCTGGAACAGTCAGTCCATTCTCCTACCAGGGGTACAAACATCCTTAAGATACCTCTCAACTGTTCAGATATTTGCAGAATGTCCATATTTTTGTCTCATATTTTTTGATATTTTCCTCACAAAAGTTTGGTTTTTTGGCAAATCATTGGCATATCAATGCAGATTGAAGACAGAAAATAATAACAGACACCTGAGTATCAAACTTTATACTCTTCAGAAAATTCATGCTAATGTAAAACCTACTATTCTGTGAACTTTCTAAGTTTGTAAGAGCAATATTTCAAAAATGTCCCATTTTGGGCCATTGTCCCCACATTATTTATGGCTTTGTACAGATTTCTTGCTCAAAGAGGTGGAGAGGCATGATCTTTGACCTTGTTTTCATGAACATGGGTGGGAGGCAATGCTCCTCAAGAATGTAACATCTTCACTCGTCAGATCTGACCATAATGCAGGATTACGTGAAATAAAAATTAAATCTGGGATCCAGTGAAACCAAAAACTTTTAGGAAATATTCCAAGGCTAACCTCTCTCTACTAAGCAAAAACTAAACCCAGTAAAGACCATAGAGTACACTGTTGTTTACAAAATCTCTGTACAGCCATATTGATAGCTTAATAGTACAAGCTGTGCCCACTTGTACTAAGAATAACACAAACTCAAAGACAAACTATCCTGGTGGAATTACAATATCAATCAGTCATGCAACAAAAGAAAAAAATATCTTGGCCAAGTGTAGGAGGAACAAAGGCATACATATTAAAAGCCCCTGACCAATCTAAGCAGGTGGCTAAGAGGGTTAATTAATACTTCAAAGGCAAAATTTGAAGAAAAAAATAGCTTCTCAGTCAAAGTATAATCACAAAGCTTTTTGCAGTTATGTCCATAACCTCAGAGGAAATACACAACAATGCGCAGAACCTGTTGTAAATGGCATCACCAACACTGAACTGGAGGCCATTGTCAACCTTTTGGCTGACAAATTCAACTCAAATTTATCCCCCCCAGTCCCCCCTAACAGACCAAAGGAAATACCATGTAACACAATCCCCCCCAAGCATTACTACAAACCACATCATTAATGCACTTTCCAAGGCCAAAAGCACTGCATTGATGAGTCCCAATAACATCCTGGGATGTTTAATAAATAGCACGAAACATAATCTCTTTGGTCAACTTGAATCACTTTTCAACTGGAACCTTCAGTTATGTTTTGTGCCCAAGGAATGGAAGATGCCTACAGTCATTCCCCTGCACAAAGGAGGTCCAACCACTACAGCCCCATGAGTCTTACCAGCCCCTTATGTAAGATCATGGAAAGAATCATCATGGACATAATAAATGAGGAAATAGGTAATCTGCAAATGCTGGACTCATCAGAGTTCAGCCTTGTTAAAGGACAGTCATACCTATTAAATATGGTGGACTTTTTTGAGAGGATCACCAAAGCATTGAAGGAAGGTTTGACTCTGCACACAGCTTACATCAACCTGGCCAAGGCTTTTGGTACAATACCCCATTCAAGCATTATAGACAAACTCAATAATTTAAGGATAAACTATTTTATCAGCTACTGGATTACCAACTGGCTCACTGATAGGACCCAGAAGATCAAAATAGGTGAGGTCCCCTCCACAAAAGATCAGTCACTAGTGGAGTCCCCCAGGGCTCAGTACTGGGCCTGCTCCTTTTTGGCATCTATTTGTCTGAAATGGAAGCAAATGCTAAAGTTTTATGGCTAACTAAGTTTGCAGATGATTGCAAGCTGAGGGTTATCATCAACTCCCTTAGTGCCAAAGCCATGGTCTTAAACTCAATGCTAAGAAATGCATAATTGTACCCTTTGAGAAATCAACCATCCTGGCTACTTTCCATGTTGGTAATACCCCCTAAGGGTCGACGCAGTGGTCAGGGATCTGGGTACACATGTAGATGCTTCGACCACCACGTGGCCACAGTGGTGAGGAAGTCCTTTTATGTTGTGCAACTTATAAGTAAGGGCATAGCATCTAGGTCTAAATAGGTCATTATCTCACTCTACTCTGCCCTTATCAGCCCAATCATAGAGTACAATGCTTCCTTTGGTATGTATCTGACCAGGCATATGCAGCAACTGAAGTGACCCCAAAGGTTCCATACAAAAAGAATACAAGGTGTAATAAACCTGCCTTATGAAGACCACCTTAAAGCCCTTTCCCTCTACTTAGTCTCCTATAGATTGCTGAGATGTGATCTATGCTGGACTTACAAGGCATCCACAAACCCCACACTTATGAATCTCATACATATTCGTATGTCAGAGTATCAGAAATACAAGGTCTAAGGACCTGAATTTTGTCTTTGACTTAAACAGAACATGCTGGAGTAACAGATATATGTCTCAGAGACTGCCCCTCCTATGGACCAGGCTTCCCATTCATTTGAAGCTGAGTTTGTGTATTACCCAGTTTAAGCACAATGTAGATAAATGGATGGGGAATAGGAAATTTACACCAGGCCTGGCACCCTTGTCCCTTATGGACAGAAGTAGCTTATGCATACCTGGTCCTCGATGTTCTATTTGGATGCAGGACATCATTATTCTTTTATGAAATCTTGGCTAGGCTTAGAAAGACCCCCCCCCTCAGGTCATTAGCCTAGTAACAGCCTAAATCTGTATGGGCTATGACCCATGCCTTTTAATCTTTTCATCATCTATGGTCCCCTTGGTGCCTCCTGATGATTACTGACAACACCACCGTGATGAGATGCATCAACAAGCTAGGGGACACAAGGTTGTGCCTTCTGTAGAGACTGTCTGGGGTTGCTTGGGAGTTAGCTTATCAGCATTCTTTAACCTTCCAAATGGCATTATTTAACCCTCCAAACATATTGCATTCTGTCAGACAAAACATAGTGGCAGATAAACTAAGCAGGACCAGGACAGACAATTATGAATGGAATTTGAATGAGAGGGGTTTCCAGGTATTAATCCAGTTCCAGGGGAGCACCTCAAATTGATGTGTTGGCCACCTTTCAAAACAAACAACTTTATACTTTTTTTTCACTGTATTTCAGGGCAATGTTTCTTTATGTATTTCCATAATTTCCACTGATACCCAGGCTAATTCTAAGGACTGAGAAGGACTCTCCCCAAAAGATATTTGTGGTGAATCCCTTTTGGCTCAGGCAATATTGGTTTTCCTTTTTATGGAACTGGCCAAGGACAATTACCACAAGCTTCCTTACTATCTGGATCTCTAACTTATCATGGATAAACCAAAAAACAGACTAAAAATAATAAACAGATGACGGGGTGCAGAATCGGAAAAGCCACACATTTGTTAAAAAACATATGATAAGCTCTTTTGTCTCTTACAAATTATTTGAGACTTCATCAGATAAAATAGCACAAAGTGAACTCTCTTAAATAAGAAAAGTCACATGGTACTAATTACAAATGAATCAATAAGCTAATTAAGAATATAAGATTTTAAATAAACAGTAAAATCATTTACAGCTAAGCTCAACTGTATCTAAAATGATTATCTCGACATATGTAGAATACAAAAAAGTATCATATTTAAACAACATCACCTTTTTACAGTTGTCTAACTAAAGCTTTTAATTTTAATAAACATCCAGTGGATGCCATCTCATTTAAGCCTGGCCATGCTATTGCATTCAAAAGAAGAATCCAAGAAAGTTCACGTCTCCCTAGATATAAAGCCTGTGTCCACTCCTTATATTTTGATCTACCTTTTCAATGATGGTAAACTTAAAATTATGCCCAGGGAGCTCCATAATATGCTTGTATAGTACATTAGTCATTTTTCCTTTTGAATTTCATAAAAATGCTCATACATCCTTTCCCTAAGTTTTCTTTCAGTTTTTCCGATATAAAATACCGGGCATAATTGGTAGAGGGCTGCATATATAACTCCATTAGTGTTACAATTATATCTGCTATTCAACTTAAACTGTTGACCATTAATAACAACCATATCACCCACAAGGGTATATTTACATAAAGAACAATTTTCACATTTATTCATATGAATATTGGTATTAAAAACTTTTTTGTTTGTAGATTCCAGTATACTTTTAAAATTGGGACCTCTCCTATAAGTAATGATAAGACCTATCAACCACCTTGTCTTTAATAGAACAATCTTCCTTAACGATATTCCAGTTTTTACAAATTGCCTGTTTTAATAACTCACTATCTAAAGTAAAGCTGGTGATACAAGGGAGGTTATAATTCATCTTCTCTCTCTCTCTGCTATATTTAATAGAGCAATCTTGATTAATGTTACCAGACGACCAGGAAAGAATAGGTGAAAAATAATTGTTACGTTTCTTAATAACTTAATTCATTAAATTATCGACAAAATGTAATGGGTAACCCCTCTTAATAAAAATAGACTTTAGCACATCACATTCAGTTAAAAAGTCTTTAAAAGAAGATACCATATGTGCTGCCCTCACAAATTGTCCTTTTACAACTGATTTTTTCTGCATTAAAGGATGGGAATTAGTAAAATGTAAAAAACTGTTGAAATAGGTAGGTTTCCTAAAAATTCTTGAAACATATCTCTTATCAATCATATTTTTACACAAGGTTACATCTAAATAATTAATTTCATTTTCACCTATTTCAAAAGAAAATTAAAAAAAAATCTATGGTACCATTCAGATAATTAAAAAATCAATAATTGTTTTTCATGTTTCCATACAACAAAGATATCATCTTGGTACCTCATGTATAATTCACAACTTTTAAACCTATCATGTTAGAGAGGTATCTATCCTCCCATTCCAACATAACTATATTGGCAAAGATCCACATGCAGCTTCCATGACAATACCTCTAACCTGTAAGAAATATTCACTTTCAAATAACACTTAATTATTTTTAAGAGCAATTTCCAATATTTCTTCATAGAGACTAATTGTATCTTGTGGTATACCCTTCCTGAAAATGTATTTAGTGAACCACAATACACCTATATCATGTGGAATGACTGAATAAAGATCTTTTACATCCACAGTAAGAAAAAGTTGTCCCTGTATTCCAAACAACTACATTTCTTAAGAAAATCCCATGAGTCTAAGCAAATATGTGATTCTTCAAATGCAAAACTTTTCAGCTGAACATCTAGAAATTTCTCTGAAGGAGTGGTAATAGAATTACGAGCATCAGTAATAATCTACATAGGTGGATTATTTATTTATTTATTTATTTATTTATTTATTTGCAGTTGGTTTACCAGGATAGTCCATTGGGCCAAAAGAACCCGTTTTCAATGGAGTCCTGGGGAGAAAAGCTCCAATATAGACAAAAATTAGGTACATACATTAACTACAATATAATTATACAGAGTAGAGATAAAAATTAATACATTTAGGCTTGAATTTGAGAAAACATTTAAAGATGGGGAGAAAAACTGTGATATAGACAGAATTAAATAGATGCTAAAACTACTAGACAATTATGCACAGTAGAGGTAAAACATTAATACATTTAGGCATAAATTTGAGAAACATTCAGAAATAAGAACAGTATTGAGATAAGCAATCAGGGGAGTTATTGAAGAGGAAGCTCAGAGGGTCTTAGTTAAATAATTATAGTGTGGAAACATAAGCTTTAGTAGGGTGCGTGTGAGGGGAGATGGAATGTTGCAGATCTATGAGGGGAGGGAGCAAGAACAATCCCATTGGGATATTAGATATGTATGAAGTGATTTTTTGAACATGTATTTGTTAGTAATAGTACGAATGGATGGAGGAAGTGAGTTCCATAGTCGGGCAAGGTTAAAAGATAGTAAGTGTTTGCCTGGGGGATGACATGGTTTGTGTACTATTAATAGATTTTGGTTGTTAGACCTTAAGACTCTGTTAGGTAGGTGCATTCTGAAGGCAGAAGACAGAGAGGGACAAAGAGAAGGACTGGAAATGAGCTTATGAGCGAAAGTCAACTGAATATATGTAAGCTGGTTTGGTAATTCAAGCCAGTTTAATTTTTGAAGGGAAGAACAATGGTGGGTTGAGGACCTGTGGCTGTTAGCATTTGGCTATTTTGTTATAGCAGGAAGAAAGTTGTTTTTTTAAGGAGGCCTGAAGATTAGTCAGTAGTGGAGCACCATAGAGAAGGGAGGGAATGAGAAAAGAGGAAGCGATTTTGGAGGAATTTGTGAGGTATTGGTTCTGATGGTAGAGCATGCCTAGTTTTTGATGGGTTTTTTTTATATTTAGTAGTAGATGGGAATTGTAACTAAGTCTATTGTCAATTAGTACTCCTAATAGCTTAGTTTCAGAGACTAGATCTAGGGGTGTGTTATTTAGGCTGGTAATTGTGAAGGAGTTGGTATTGAAGGAGGCAGCTTTGGAAGGTGAAACCATAAGTTTTGTTTTGGAGGCATTGAGTGCTAAGTGGTTTATTTTCATCCAGTGTTCAGTTATTGAAAAGGCTTGCTGAGTAAGTTTTTGGAGTAGTGAGGGCCAGGTGGCAGAGCAGATAATTGTAGAGTCATCTGCATATTGAATGATGTTTGCAAAAGGGATAGATTGATGAAAGTCATTGACAAATATATTGAAGAGGAGGGGGCCCAGAATAGATCCTTGGGGAACACCAGTGGGGGTGCTAATGAATGGGGAAGTAGCCTTCTTCCATCTGACTGCTTGGTGTCTATTTGACAGATAGCTAGAAAACCAATTTATGGAAGAGGGAGAGAGGTTGAGTTTTGATAGTTTAGTTAAAAGCAGGTTGTGTGAGATGGTGTCAAAGGCCTTGGATAGGTCAAGAAGTAGGGTAGAGACAATGTGTCCAGCATCACGTGCTTTATTGACAGTCTCAAGAAAGGATAAGAGGGCAGTCATGGTACTATGGTTTGGCCTGAATCCATGTTGAGTAGGGGTTAGCAGGTTGTTATCTAAGAGATGTGGCAAGAGTTGGAGGTGAACACACTTTTCCAGAAGTTTTGAAATGGGGATAGAATAGCAATAGGACCGAAAATTATTGATGTTGTAGTTGTTGCCTCCTTTATGAAGGGGGATAATGAATGCTTGCTTCCACAGTGTAGGCACGGTGTGTTCTTGGATGGAACGGTTTATTAGAATGCTAATGGGATAGGCAATGGCATCTGCAGCTATGTGTAGGAAATATGAGGGAATGTTATCAGGGCATTAGTACATGGCTTTAATTTCTGGAGGAGTTTCTTAATAGTGGTAGTAGATACAGGTTTTAAAGTGAAAAGAGGGAAGTGGAGATGGTGAGTTTGAGAAGGGTTCAGTTGATGGGGAAGTACTAGTAGTGGAAGAGGTGGAAGATGGGTCATGTGAAGTGGAGATGGGGGTAGGGTTGATTGTGATAGGAGGAGGGGGTGTGTTGTATGGTGGGGAGGATGAGAAGGAAGAGGTGAATTTACTAATAGAGTCGATGAAAAGGAGTTAAATTGAATAGCTAAGTCTAGGTCTTGGATGTTTGGGTCTGGGGTAGGGGTGGGTGGTTTGCTGGGGTTGAGGAGGGTGGAAATTCTTCCAGAATCTTTGGGGTTGGTTTTATTGTTGTTTTGGAGTGTGAGGAAGTATGTTTGTCTATCAGAGATTATTAGCTTTTTACTTTATTACGAAGGGTTTTATATGCAATATGTTTGTCTGGTGTCTTGTTTCTCAGATAGAGTCCCCAGGCTTTGTCTCTAAGCCTCATGGTAGAGAGAGTAGTTTTGGTTAGCCAGGGGGCTGTGTTAGTTTTTATTCTTTTGTTCTTAGAGGGGCTTGGGAATCAAGTATTCCTAGAAATGTGGAGTTAAAAGGAAACAGCTTCTTCTAGGGGCAGCGTTTTTAGGTTGTTCCAATTGATAGTTTTCAGGGAATCAATGAAAATTAAAGGGTTAAAGTATTTGTCATTACGGGTAGTGATGTAGTTATGGGTGCGATTAGAGATGCAGGGGAGTCGGTGGGTGAAAGTGGGCAGGTGATCACCAAGAGGGTCGGGAAGAGTACCGCTGTTTGTAAAATAGTGGGGGTGTGACACTAGAACCCAGTCAAGGATGGTGCCACTGGAGGGGTCTTTAGAAGGGTGGGTTATGTTGTTGATTAGCTGGGAGAAGTTGTATAGATTGATGTTAAGAGGGTTGGTTGGGGACTGGATGGAGGCCCAGTTAATATTGACATCTCCAAGAATTATGGTTTCGTTGTTAATATTATCAGAGAGCCAGGAGAGGATGTTTTCAAGTGTAGAAATATTGTCACCTGGAGGAATGTAGAGGGATGCTAGGCAAATGTTTTGTGTTTGTTAATTTGGAGGAGAGAGAGGAGTAGTTCAGCATTGTTAAATGTTGGGGTAGGTTTGTTATATGGGGTAACTAGCAAGGAGGAGGAATAAAGGAGGGCAACTCCACCTCCTTTCTTTTGGGTCCTGTCTTTTCTAAGGATTGAGTAGCTGGGTGGAGTAATTTCAGAATCTCTTATGGAGGGCTTTAACCAAGTTTCTGAAATAGATAGTATATCAGGTTTGTTATGTGAGAGCCATGCGTGGAGGGTGGGGACTTTATTCACTATACTTTGTGAGTTTAGAGAAGTAAAGTATATAGGCTTGTGTGGGGAGGAGGAGGAGGAGGGGTTAGGTGAACATCACCAGATAATAGGCAGATAAAGAGATGGAAGATGGGGTTTGAAAGATAGTTGATTAGAGTATTAAGATGGTTTGGGTCATCTGAGATGATTAAGGGGTGTTTATTTGTTGTGGGGATAGAGTATTTCTGAGTGGTGAGAAGTTTAAATGAGAAGGTGAGGAGTTGTGTTATTGGGTGAAGATTGGGAGAGATGGGATAGTGTGATTGTGGGAATGGGGTATTCAGGTGGTAAGTAGTGTGGTAAAGTTGTGGGTGGTAAGAAATGACAGGTTGGGTGAGGTGATAGAGGTATGATAGTTTAAGAGAAAGTGATAGAAGACATAGGATGGAATAAGGGTATGTAGGCATGTTGATAGGGTTACTAGAAAGTGAGTGATGCAATTGTCAATATATATGGTATAGTGGAAGGGATAAGAAGGATTTTACTAAAGAAGTGTAGAAAGAGGTGTGGGAGTAGAGCTGGGTGTTATTAGGGTAGATAGGTGAGTGAGTGTGTTAGAAGTGGGATGTATTGAAGTGTAGTGCCTGTGGGAGTGGTTTGAAATTGGATAATAGGCTGATGGGGTGTGGCACGGTGTTGGAGGGAGATTGGTGTAGAGAAAAGTGGGTGTGGAAACAAGAGGGATATAGCTAGATGCACTGGGGCGGTGGGATTTGGGGGCAGGGTAGGGGAGGATTCGGAGCGGGAAGAAACCAGGAGAGGATCGAGAGCCTATCAGTGGAGCAAAGATTAGAGGAGAGTAAGTAGTGGCAGGGTAAGTAAGGAATACTATATATAATATGGATGGGAAAGTAAGAATGAAGATATTGGCAGAGTAAAGAAATAAGTGAGAGAAAAGTAATGACAGTGGGGAGGGGGCGCCTAGAGGTCAATGCAGAGAATGCACTAGGCCAACTAGGTAGGTCTAGGGGCTGAGTGGGATAAAATAAGGAAGAGCTGGTGAAACCCAGGGAAGAGATGGGATAGAAGTGGATGGGAGATAAGAGAAAGTGTCTAGGCTGCTGGCTGTCCTGGCAGGGAGATAGCTTGAATAACTAACAAATACATGGAGTTCTAATCAGTGGAGGCCCAAGTATTAACACACACACATACTTTCTTAGTATCCTCTGGGAGACTTGTTCCAATGTCCAAGTGGGATTTGAGGCAGCAGAGCAGTATATTGCCTAAGCAAAAATGTTTGGATGAGGTAGGTGACCTTAGTATATTGAATGTATCCACCCAGGCAGGTCCCAAGGGAAAAACAGGGCAATAATAACTGGAGACAGGAGGAGAGATGAGTAAGAGTTAGTCACAGAGTAGCAGAGACACAATGCAATACATATAAGTATTACTAGGCAGGTAAAAAATATGTTATGCTAAAAGTATTATCAGTCAACAATAAACTTTATGACTAAAAACATGTAAAAACTAAGCAGACTTCAACTATTAATACTGTAGAAGCAGAATAACAATGTGTTTGTAGAGCACCATGGGGTAGCGACTTCCAGGGCAATGAGAGGTTTGCACAGACACGTGGAGCTGGCGCCAGTGTTTGTAAGGGCTAAAGCAGCTACAGAACAGTTCAAGAAACGACCATGAACAGTTCCCTGTAACTAAATGTGAAACCAATGTAGATAAACAATGTGGGTATAAAGTAAACGGAATAGTCCGTCTGAGATGTCCAGAACAATAATGCAATGGCCTCTACATCAAAAGGTGTGTTAATTGGCCCTGTCGGGTA
This sequence comes from Protopterus annectens, assembly GCF_019279795.1. NCBI lineage: Eukaryota > Metazoa > Chordata > Ceratodontiformes > Protopteridae > Protopterus > Protopterus annectens. The sequence goes on along the minus strand of NC_056748.1, from coordinate 616,480,653 downwards.
TTATCAGCCACTATTAAAGTCCAGTTATTAAAGTGTTGCACTAATTACAAACACTGATGCCTCAGGGCAGTGTCGCACCACAGTCGGTAGCGACTATAGAGGCTTAGGTTCAGGCTAGTCAAACTGTAGGAATTACTTGCAATCACAGTAATGCAAGCTGCATTCCGTCAAGCATAAGGTAGAACGAGAGGTCAAACAGTGTGGGTAGTGGAATTCTATGGCAAACTCAGTAATGAGCTCTTAGGCTCTGGATTCAGCAGTCGTTTGGACCAACACTCTCTTAAACCCTCTAAACAGCAGTCGTTCTGAGCAACATACAGTAAATCAAAAACACATGAGTATTGAGCGCCAAAAACGACAGTATAAGCACTCTAAACAGCAGTCTTTCTGAGCAATACACAAGAAATCAAAAACACATGAGTGATAAGCGCAGAAAACAACAGAGTACAATAGGAAATGCAAGTTTTATACCATGACAATATATTTTAAGTTCCCTAAACAGTAGTTATGTAAACTAAAACACATGCTTGTGTAGTCTATAGCAGCAAACGACAGCAAACAAAATGCTTGTGTAGTCTATAGCAGCAAACGACAGCAAACAAAGTGAAATACAAGCGTAATATGACCAACAATTTCATATGCCAAGACAATTAGGGGAAAGGCCCCGATAACAGAGTTGCGATATGAGCAGGATTACTTACACTAACTCCTAACCAGGCACCAGCAGCAGCCAAAAGGGATTTTAAAATGGCGGAGGGTATAAATAACTTCCAGGCGGAAGTAAAAAGGGAGGTGGGGAGGGGCGAGGAATACAAGCTAGTGGGGAAAACCGGAAGGTCCACAATCATCTGATACAGGAAGTAAGGATGTACGACGGATCGCAGAGTCTGCCTGGATTTATTTAAATCCTTGTGGAATTTTGGTAAACAAAAATAGTGGGAATAATGGGATTGGCCATGCTTAAAAATTTGTATTCATCTAAAGAAATGTGTTGCTTTGTATTTGTCTAAAGAAATGTATTGCAAAAGTAACATGTTCCTTAACTGAACCTTAATCTTGTTATAAGCAATATTCAATTCATTACATGACACTTGAATATATGAGTCATCAAACAAAAGAACATACATCCTATTAATATAATCTTGATGATCCATAGCAACTATCCCTCATTTTAGATGTGGTTGAGCTTAGCTGTGAATGATTTTATTGTTTCTTTAAAATGTTATATTCTTAATTAGTTTATTGTTTCATTTGTAATTATTACCATATGGCTTTTCTTATTTAAGAGAGGTCATTTTGTGCTATTTTATCTGATGAAGTCTCAAATCAGTTGTAAGAGACGAAATAGGTTATTGTATATATTTTTTAATAAATGTGTGGCTTTTCTGATTCTGCTTCCAGCCATTTGTTTATTTATACTATCTGCATCTACTTACACAAGATAGGGGGAGTTTGACACACCCCAATTTAATGCATCTTAAATTATCTGCCTGGATTCTGCTACCCTTTAAATACCTATTTTTAGTAGATGTGTAGCAGGTACTAAAGGAGACAAGAAATCCTACTACTGGAAAATCTTATCTTGACAAGTGGAAATAGTTTTTAGTTGGTGTCTACCCAATAACTAGCATCTTTTCTTGGAATGTACCATTGGTGCTCAAATATTAGTGTGAGCTACTAGCCTCTGGCCTTCATACTACTTTCTCAAGGTACATCTTGCTGCAATTTCAGCATGTCTGCTCATGGATCCTTCTCTCTTTTCAATGTTTTCTTAGTAAAACAGTTTCTGATAAGAGTGTTTCATCTGGGTTCCTCTTGCAAATATGTTTCTCCTTCCTAGGATCTTAACTTTCTGCTAGAAAAGTTAACCATATTTCCATCGGTACCTACACATCAGACAGAATTAAAGTTCATTATATGAAAAATTATTCTTCTCTTTGCTGTGAAATCTACAAGATGACAGAGTTTTAAACTCTCTTGGTGGTTGGCCCTTTCTGGTCTGATTTTGGGATAGGGTATTGGTAAAACCAGATCCCTTATTCATGGACAAGGTTGTTTCAGAGTTCTTTAAATCAGGCCAACAATCCTCCTGTGTTCTGTCTTAACCATCAGAACCATGGAGACGTGATTACTTATACTCTGGACATGCAAAGGCAGCTCAGGTAATATCATAGCAGAACAACGTCCTTTAGAAAAGCCAAATGACTATTTATTTCTTATGTTAGGACTAAGAAAAGACAGCCCATGTCAAACATACCAATTCCAGTTGGTTCTCCTTGGCTATTGCCTTTTGTTATACCCATCATGATAAACTACTTCTAGGCAGCATTAAGGTACACTGTCCTAAGGCCTTATCTTCTTTAATGGCATAATGGAAAGGGGTAGACTCTGTAAGATTCAGGAGACAGATGCATGGTGCCCTGTATATACCTGTGCAAGAAGTCACACACTGGATTCTGTTGTGTAGGCTTTACAAGGGCCATACTCCAGGGGCTCCTGGATCCATATAGTCTTCCTCCTTCCAGGTTGGATGGCAATCAAACCATATAGCCTAAAAATTAAAACAGCAGTGGAAATTATGAACATAATACAGTTGTGTAAGTTGTACTTATCCATAACAGTAGATGCTTGAATTCCTCACAACTGCAGTAGCCACCCCCCACATCCGCCCCCCCCTTAGTGGTGTATAGGGTTATTTCTTGTTTGTTTATTTCAGGATGGGTATGCTACATTAAGGCAAGAAAGTCCTGAAGATTTTCTGCTCTGACTGTTGATTTTACCTTCTCAAGGCGGACCAATCAGCAGTCAAAATGGAAGTGTGGGAGGGACCCAGAGCATTTGGAAGCTTGTTGGTTGTTGTGTCTTGGGCAAGACACAAACAATATAACCTAAAGGCTGCTGCAGCAGTGAGGAATTTGAACATCTACAGTTATGGGTAAGTACAACTTAAACAATTGTACATTATTTAATATGTCTCTAGCAAAACTATTAATTCAAAAACCAAATGAGTTACAGATTATTACATGGCATCAGGTGAAACCTTAGATGTTGTTATAGAAAACCATCTTTGATATTTGAACTGTAAGTTGCACATATTAACAGATATTTAATGTTATTTATATTACTCATTTTACAGTTATATATGTTCATATTTCTGTAAATATCCAAATAAATTTGCACTCGAAGAGGAATTTCTTGCTGTTACGTGAAAGTTTATGTCACAAAAGTATTCTAACTATATATGTCTTGGTTGTACAGTTTCAAAGCTATGACAAATTGTGAAAGTTTAGCAAAAAATGTAATTCTGGGTTTGTGTGAACTGTAATATAGTAAATGGAAAAGCTCTGAATGCATTGACTAATTATTACTGTAAAGAATGTTTCTTAATGATAACATTGTTATTTGTACAGTTTTAATAACTCAGTGTTAAAAAAAAATTGCATGTGTTTATCTTAAGCTTTCTAAGATGATTTTTCAGAAAATGCTGTAGAATGCAAGGATATACGTAGGCTACTAGAGATGTGACATTCCATATGACGTGTCATTTCCCTGAATATCCAATAATGACTCATTACTATTCAAAAATGAGCATGCTGACTGCAGCCCAACCAGCGTGCCCATTGTAAATTGAGCATATATTGATAAAAAAAAGTCTAGCCACTGAAGTACCAGTGAGCAGCCAGACTTACTATTGACATATTCTAAGGGACAGAGTGAAATATAAGAAAAAGGTATATTCTGCAAAACTTATCAAACAGAAACCTATCCGACTTTCCTTATATTATTGCACAGTCTCTTGTATTTTTTAAACTGTTAAATAAACAGCAACAGAGATTCTGTTTTCTCTATCGATTCTCCTACACTGCACTGATACACAGTGAAAGTGTGGGAACTCAAGTCCCTTATGCATGTGCCGTACATCACTCTAGGGAAGAAAACACAGACAAAGACTGAAGTGCTCTTATACAAATATATTATTTAAGAAAGGTAAGCAATTTCTTTATTTAACAGTGTAATTGTATAGTAACAATAATATACTCCTGTTTGTGGGTATATCGGTATTTACCCATGGTTGGTTTTGTTTAACCACTTGAGCTTCGCCATCATGATCAAACCACAGCAACCATGGGTAAATCCTGTTATATGTACACACAGTTGTGGACTGTTGTTTAACTATTTGCTGTATACTCTGTAGCAATAAATAAAAGAGGTGCTATTTGTGTATACTTTACACATACACCTGCAAACAAGTATTGTCCTCATTTGTCTTTTTTTCAAAAAATGGAAATAGGTGGCAAGTTTATAATATGGAAAGGGTGCTTTTATTACTCTAAATCTACTTCTGAATTAAGGATTCAATTCAAATGGCTCAAAAACAGTATGATGTTAATGAAAGAAACAATAAGACACATATTTCTTCAGCAAAGGAACAGTAAGAGAGATTTTGTGACTAAGGAAAGGGAATTACAGACAAGAAGTACCTGTTGAAAAATGCATAGTCTTATGATCTTGACGACAAGGTGTGAGAGCCATGCTTGTCTAAAGTAAAGGTTTCAGTTAGAAAACCCATGCCTTCTGGTAGACTTTGGCATCAATAACCAATATGGCTTTTTAAGACATGATATTCACTTAAATAAGAAAGATTACCCAAAAAACAACTATCTCTGGAAAAAAAATTTAACCAGATTGGGTGCAGAAATACTCTGAGAAGAAAATCAAGTGAGTATAATTCATTGTGTGCAAGATCATTCAGAGATTCATGAGATAGCTATAGTAAAGTGATATAACTATAGCAGTTTATTTGGCCACACTGGTATAGGAGAACTTTAGTTGGATAATCAGGTGAAATAATTCACTCCTTTCATCTTGTAGTACTGATCTGTTACCACAAAATTCTCCATTCTTCACACAGCCAGATCATTTAGTTATCCACAGCACCCTTTTGCATTTCTTGGCCTTAGCATAATCTTCCATTTCTTACCCCTTTGTTAGCAATTCATGGTAATGGTGACTGGGCTTCCTAACTTCTAATCAAAGTCTGAAAGTGAAAGTATCAACAGCTTTGGAACATCAAAATTCAAACACATGATTAAACGGGTCTATATTATATCATCGAACGCTTAAAAAAGCGAACACTGATTATTTGACCTAATTTAAGTGAAAGCTTACAATCTCGAACTGTCAGATCAGCGATTTTTTTCCCAGGGAAAAAAATTGCTGATCCAAAACACATACACACAACACAAGCACACCAAACAAACAGAAATCCACACACATACACCTAAAATCTGACACCTAACCCTACACTAAACTATGCACACACCACTAACTACCCACTTACCTTAACCCAAACCCTAACCCTAAGGTCCGTCACTATCGCACACTCACCTCACCCGCTCCCTAACCCTAACTCACTTAAATCCACCCTAACCCTCATGTCCACTCAATCGCACTCACACCTAACCCGAGCCCTAACCCTAACTCACCTAAATCACCATAACACTCACATCCACACAATCGCACACTTACCTGAATCTGACCAGTAACTTTCCACCATAACACTGAAAATACCGAAGCAACAGAAACCGACAACCAAATTCTTTCCCTAGGAAAAAATTTGAGTTTCTGCTGCTTCGATATTTTGCAGTTTCGCGAAAATAAGTTAGATCAATCAGTGTTCGCTTTTTTAAGCATTCGAGGATATAATATAGACCTGATTAAACAAGGTGGTGCCATAGAGCATATCTGGCCATATTTTATAACTGCAGGACATGCTGCCAAGCTGCTCATTGGTATAAAGGATAAGGCAAGAGCCATGTAGTGACTATGTCTGGAGTTTGGTTCCTTGCAAGTTTTTATTTATTTATTTTTTACATAATTTAAATTTGTTCAATATTATCATTGCTAAGCTGAGTGTGTACTTAGCTTTTGCCAGAATTTGTGTTTGACTGTGTGGCGTTTATATTGCACACTGAATTCTTTTGTTATAGATTTGCTATTTATTTATTTGCATACTTGTGGGTATATTTACCTACTTAAAAGTGTATGCATGTGTCATGCACTCATAGACTGTATACTGTTGGTTGCTGTAATTATTTGCTAACAGATTGATGTTCCAAAGCTGCTGATACTTTCACTGTTCAACAAACAGAAAGTCTGTTTTTTGTCATTTGAGGTATCCTGCTTTGATTAGAATTTAGGGGACCTGGTGACTGCAGTCAAGTGACATCTTTTCACACAAGTGATAGCAAATGTACATAATAGCAGTTAGCTGTTAAGTCTAGCACCGCCACTGAGAAAACAACGGAAGTGTTAATTAAGGAGAAGGCCAAGAACTACCAACATGGCTTCATTGTAAGGAGATCAAGAACACATGCTGCATAATGCCATTTTTAAGTCTAAGGGGCTAGGAGACTGGACCAATAAAGGGAAATAGATGTAATAGATTTATAGCAAAGAATTTAAAACTAGGAGACTAAAACATAAACAAATAAATATATTGACAGTAAAGTACTGAAATAAAACTCAAACTAATGCTAGCTTTGGGGAGAATAAACAGTAACCATTCAGAAGGTTGGGGATCAAAGTGGAGTCTCAAGGGTTGATGCAAGCATAAGCACCCTGCAGTGAATATGTAAATATCAGTTTAAAAAAAGTTAGTCTGTGCATCCTGGTACACTAACCATCACCTGAACTGTCACTCAAAAAAGACAGTGAGAATTTGCAGTAGAATACTACAGTGTAGACATATGAGGTGTATTTCAGTGCCAAAAATGTTACATGTTAAAACCATGTAATATATACAGTGTAGATGGTGCAATTAGCAGAACAATAAAACACTTAAATATTATAATCCCAAACAGTTTATTTTGACAATGTGACAGGGCTAACATTGGGGGGGGGGGGTGGTGGCTGCATGCTGAAAAAAACTATCACTCACTCTTAAGATCTGTATGCCATATAATGCATTTGTGGAAGCATCTGTAGACTACAGGTCATGCTAGGAATGAATGGCTTGCAAAAGTAATATGCAGAAAAAGACTAGTAGGCAAACAAATTCTCATAAAAAGATGAGAGAGAAAGGAAAATTAAGGGAGATGTATACAAGAAGGAGGATATCTAAGATCTGTAAGGCAAGCTAAGACAGAGCAGTAGAGAATGGCAAAATAAAGTCTTCTTAGCCAAATTACAACTGAAATAAAGAACTGGCAGACTGGCATTGAACGCACCAAGGAAGAAATACAATGCCCAAGAAAGTAACTTAGGCGAACTCCAAGGCTGATGATGAACAAACTTTAATATATGGACTTTTTATATTCTAAAATAGATGTGTTTTTATAAATGATGTGACTTTATTATATGCTATAGGATGCTTATAGATTTTAGACTGATTAATTGTTAGGTGTTGGTGATTGGTTATTTTGTGTTTAAACAGGTGTAGATGTAACACATAGTGGTCTGAAGAAGCAGTCTTATGACTGTGAAAGTGTTTACTGAAAAACTGTTACTGATTTTATTGTTTTTGTTTTTTATGTATTAAAGTTTTAAAGTTTGTTCATCCTCAGCCTTGGAGTTCCCCTAAGTTACTTTCTTGGGCGTTGTATTTCTTCCTTGGTGCATTCAATGCCAGTCTGCCAGTTCTTTATTTCAGTTGTTGTAATTTGGCTAAGCAGACTTGCCATGGCTGAAGGTTTGTTGCTGAATTAGATTATGACCGTGGATCAGTGGATATTAATCATACTGAAAGGTTGTTGAGATTCTTACAACTAGAGGTCAATCCTCTGATTAATTGTATTGTAGAAAGAAATGGGGCAGCTTCCGAAGAGAACTTTGAGATATGGAATAAGTTCATGGCGTACTTTAGACAACTGGAAGACAAAGTTTATAGACTGAAATAGTTGCAGTGGCAGAGGCTTCATTTAGAATCATCGCTACATGGCAAAGTTATTCTGAGAAGTCTGCGTGTATTTAAGATACCAACCTTTAGTGACGCTTATCTTGACCTGCTTAAATGCTGTCAGGTCCTAAATTTGCAGATTGAGTTTGATTATATGCATCTGCTTATAGAATATTTCAAACCCACGGAAGAAGCGCTGCTCAAGGATAAGTCCCTACAACTTTCCATTAATCTGAACTTTACAGTCAGTGTGATAGGAGACAAGTTTGCAGTGCTTTATGAAAATGTGCACAACTATGAAAATAGACTTCAAGCTATGAAATTTAAAAAACTTCAAAGAGATCTACCTGACTTTAGTAGAGGGCATGTATTTTCATGGCTAAAACAAGCCAGGTTCAGTGGCATGACAGAAACCTCTACTGAAGAAGTGGCTGCCCCTTTAAATGAATCTGATGTTTCAGGAAATAGAGTAATGGAAGTTCTGACAACAAGCAATGATAGCGTGAGTGTTGCCAACACTTTGGCGAGTGCTACCAGAGAAAAACAACTTTCTTTTTCTTTAGCAGAGCCACACCCTTTACCGAAACATTTCAAAAAATGGAGGTCCAGGAGTCATTCGAGATGAGGGTGCCTTTGACAGAGGATACCATCAATAGACCCACAGAAGAAGGTAACAACATGCAGCAAAGTGACGATGGATTTATCATTAATTTATCCTCCATAACATTGACAGATGAACAATATAAGTTGTTGGAAAAGGTCTATCGTTTATTCCTGTCAAGAGGTCTAAACTCTCAGAGGTGATTTTTGATTTAAGATTGTTTGCCAGGAATATCTGTTTGGAGCTGCAGTTTCCAGAATCAAGTGATGAATGTAGTATTTTTAGGGAACCTAGAAGTTTTATTCCTGAAACCCACCCTTTAGTTGAGACGTTCATACTAGTGTGTGAGAAGGAGGTATGTGAGGCATTGAATAAAGAACAGCATGGTTTGTTTCATAACTTAACATCAGGTGAATTATTTGCCTTACAACAATTAAAAGAAATGTCTTCTATAGAGATCCACCTCATTGATAAGGGGGAAGTATTGTTATTTTAGATAAACCATTTTACTTAGAGAAGATCTGAGATGTTGAATGACGCAAAGGTTTGCTTGCCCTTATCTGACACACAAGTTAAAGGCATTAAAGAGAAAGTGGCCTTCTATATTTTTGATTTACTTATGACTGGTATGATTACAGATTTGTTTAAATACTTTACTGTAGATTACACTCTGGTATCTGTACTATATGGACTTCCAAAAGTGCGTAAGGACAGGTTATGCTTCCTGATGCAACCCATTGTTTCAAGCAAAGGGTGGGCCACTGAACCACTTTTTGTTTATATTGAGGAGAATTTACGTCCCATTGTTGATAAGAAAGAAACTATATTAAAAGATAGTAAAAACTTCTTGAATGCATTGTATCAGGTCACAAGTAATATAACTGGAGAAGAAGACTTGGCTTTTGTAACCCTTGATGCAGCCCCTTTATTCATGGTAATCCCCAATATGTGGGTATTGATAATGTGAGACTGTTATTGTTAAGAAATAATTTTGAGAAGATTGAATTAATGTGTACCTTGTTATAATTAGTTTTAGAAAATAAGGTTTTTCTGTTTAATGATGATTTCTTTTTACAGAAGTTTGGCATAGCCATGGGCACAGCTTGTGCCAACAGCTACTCCAACGTTGTGTTAGCACAATGGGAATATGACCATGCAATCAGGAATAATACATTTAGCAAATATATTGCTTGGTGTAAGCGTTTTGTGGATGACATTTTTATTTTATGGAGGGGACCCTTTGAGTTGATCAGTAAGTTTGTTGATTATTTGCATTCAACCACCCCATTTTTGAAGTTTAATTATGTTGGTTCTAAGGAATGTATAGACTTTTTAGATGTAAAGATCACTAGGGACACACTAGGTGTTTTTAAGACATCAATAATCAATCAATAAGCAATGTAAAAAGAACACTATTTTGCATAAAACAAGTTTGCATCATCATCACGTACCCAGGAATGTAGTTAAAGGGAAAGTACTTACTGTCATGAGGTTACATAATGATGCTGAGATGCTGGAAAGAGCGTTATTAGATCTAAAGATGGATATTTTACAGAGGGGGTATGCTGAGACTGAACTGGATGAGTGTATCAGAGAACTAAGATCAGTTAGGAATACTAATGGCAGACCACACTTTTTTGATAATTCTAGACAAGACAATGGACACAGGGAGAAACGGAAGCAGAAGGGTAATATTAGGATGACACATACAGTAGTAATGTAGGAACTATATGTGATATTGTCAAAAAGAATTGGACCATACTACGTGCAGATGATAAGTTGAGTAAAGTTATTAAAGAAGCACCACAGTTCAGTTTTAGGAATGTGTTGTCCTTGAAGAGGCAACTTTGCTATAAGAATATAAGAGATTGTTATATACCCCCCTTTACAGTGACAAGAGATGTATCCCTGCAGGCACTGTAAAACTTGGAAGTAAATTCACAGTGGGAATTTGTAAATCCTGCAGTGAATTTTTCTATAGAGACCACACTTTTTGCTTATTGTGCAACTAAGGACTTGATTTATTTTACCTTTTGCACAAAGTGTTTTATGTTTTATATAGGGAAGACAAATAGGTCCCTTAGAGAAAGGGTTTTAGAACATGTAAATGATGTGAAACATAATAGGGTGAAGAGTGCTTTAGCTTTACATGCATCTGAGTTTGGTCGAGGGCATGATTTAAAATTTTTAGTTCTTGCGATTTTAGCAGTAAACAAGAGAGGTGGCGATTTTAAAAACCTCACTGAGAAGAGAGAGCAAGAATGGATTGTATGCCTTAATGCAGACAGGCCTCTGGTATGAATGAGCGTGTTTCTTTGAAACCTGTACTAAGGGCGCGTCCACTCTTGCATTGATTTATTGTATATATATGTTCATTTTTATTTTTATGCATAAAATTTTTTAAGTATATATTAAGATATATGGACTTTTTATATTCTAAAATATATGTTTTTTTTTAATTCATGTGAATTTATTATGTGCTATAGAATGCTTAGAGATTTTAGACTGATTAATTGGTAGGTGTTGGTGACTGGTTATTTTGTGTTTAAATAGGTGTAGATGTAACAGATTGTCAGGTCTGAAGAAGCAGTCTTACGACTGTGAAAGTACTTACCAACTAACTGTTACTGATTTTATTGTTTTTGTTTTTTATGTATTAAAGTTTGTTCATCCTCAGCCTTGGAGTTCACCTGAGTTACTTTCTTGGACATTGTATTTCTTCCTTGGTGCATTCATTGCCAGTCTGCCAATTCTTTATTTCACACATCCAGTACATGCACATTCAGAAACCACAATCTTACCATAGGCATAGCTAGGGTAGGTCGAAGTGACTAGCTGCCCATGTGCAAGGCATTGTGGGTATGAGCAGCAGATGCTGATGATAAAGTAGTGCAGCACTGTATTTGTTTAGTCATGGCTGATGTGCTGAAGTTATTTGTGTGTTGTGTTTTAACCGTAGTAGCTTGGAGTGGACTTTTTTTTTGTTTCTCAACTAGAAAACCTACCCCCATGTTCTCTATACAGATTATCTTTACTGAAATGTATAAGTCTGTGCTGCTGCCTAGAAAAGTACATTTATGCATTTTCTGTACTGCTTTCTGGGGTATCTTGCACAATATGGATAGTAGAACTTCCATACTATGCAAGCATCATAAATGAGCAATACACTGGAGTACTTATGTGTCTTATTAGCATAGACTTCACCCCTGACTACTGTATTTAAATATGGCAGTGAAACTGTCCCTGCACAGTGCCATGGAGCTGTGCTATCAAGCAGCTTAGTGACTATGAATCTGGACATGTTTGCTTAGAGTGTGCAAGTTGCACTGTGCAGCTTTGTATACTATCACAGATACTTGTAATTGTAACTGATGAAAGTGGCAATCCCACAAGATGGCATCAGCAAACAGAAAGATTTCACACTAGAACAGGAATACTTCACCTTAGAAGCATCTCACTGAGTCGAGCTGATGAGCGGGGTGGCATGCAGAAACAAAGTTTGTTATTTAAGCAAGTTCCATGATGTCCAAGGCAAGAATCATAAGAAATGCTACCCAATCCTCTGGTGAATTGACAACTAATGCAGTACCCAAATAAGAGGGTGAAGTGTGGTGTCTTAATGAGTAATCTGTCTGCTCCATTCTGTGCAACCTGGAGACTGTTGAGATGTTACCATGGTAGCCGAAGATACAGAATAATGCTGTAGTCAGGCAGACAGTAGGATATATTAAAATCAAAATGTCTCAGAATGGAATGAGATGATTTATCTGAGAAATGCTCCTCAGATGAGAACTCCAGAATTAACACAAGTTTTGCACTTAACTCCTGTATATCAGTTTGGCACAAAGGTGGTCGCTCTGATAACATGACATCTCCACAGATCTTAGCACTTGATCAAACCTTAATTTCAGTAAATAATCAGGTGACTGAGCTGTATGAGTAAATGAGGACATAAGCATTTTTCAAGATGTATGTTTGTTGAAAGATTAAGCAGCCTTAAGTACTCTTCAGTTTATCAGACTGTAAGTTGTTGTATATATATGAGCCAATGGGAAGGCCAGATAACTAAAGTAATGATGACAAGGTGAAGTCAAGTTATTTGGTAGCATTTTAAACAATGAATGAAACTCCACAGGGCTGTTATGTGGTAGAAACCACTTACTAGAGCAGTACAGAATTCAGAAGCGTCATAACAACATTGCAAGTAGCTACATAAAATACTGCACACTTGGGAGAGATTGGATACACAGTAGGGATGCAGATACAGAGCAGCAACAATCTCTGCATTTATGAGTTTGTGAACCATGTAGTATACAGGAAGAGAAGGCAAAAAGTTATGCCTGTATGACTGCATAGTATTTGCATGGAAATATTTAATAATGATTCTGATGATTCAGGAGGACTGACATGCTCACCGTAACGTTATTGAGCAGAACAAAGTCCAGCTCTCATGCTTGTTATCTAAAGCATTCCATTGTAATGGCTGACTCAGGACATACATTACTATTTGTTCTGACCATAATAACCTTGTGGTGTACTCCACAGACAGACCCATACACTGACACACAAGTTTTCCCACTATTGGGGGCTTCTACAGAAGCACATCTTCTAATCAGAATAATATTTAAATGACCCCTACTCACACACATGAAAATACATGCAAAAGCCTTCATTAATGCTACCCTGTCATGACTGTGAGGTAGGGAGGCAACATGGTATGGTGCCCATCTTTAACATTTTAAAATTAATATATGTGTATGATGCGTGCACACCTGATTACTGTTACTATCCTTCTTAGTAACAAGGTACTACCTTATGACTAAGAGGTTACAGCTGGATACAACTGCAATGGCTTATCTAAATCAATCACAAAGATACAGCTAAAATGTGACAATATCAGATGTAAAAGAGAGTTGTACTTGCAATATGTTATTCATTTGGGTTCCTTATCACAAATAGCTCCACTGTTTTGTGTGAAAGAAAGTACCCTTCACCTCTAAATGTGTAGAATTAGTGCTGCAACCAAACAGAGAATCAAACCATAGTCTTCATTTGATCATTTTTGCAGTATTGGTAACTTATGGAATATATCCTGTTGAGGACACCATATGCCCAACCAGTTTACAAAAACTTATGCACCTTCCTCTCATGCCATATGTCTGACCTTCAAGCTATGCATGAAACTACATGCTTGTACCTAAGAGATGTTTGGCATGAAAATCATGTGACCTTTCTTGTTACTGGTCTGTGAATGAAGGGTTTATCTGTGCTGTAATGTATCAGCCTTACAACCTGTTTCACCTACAGTCATTGTGAAGAGCCAAGACCTATTGGAACCCTTCATCTTTTACATTTATTTTACTATAAAAGTTTTTATTTTCATGTCAGTTTGTTTTGGTTGACAGATCCCTTACTGGGAGAAGCATTCAAAATGTTTTTTTTTTTTGCATGGGCCCTGAACACAATTACAAAGAGTGTTCCATCTACCAGACTTTCATACCTATGATTATGGAGTTATTTGAGTTTGTTAAAACTTTACATTGGAAATAAACATTCACAAACACTGGCATGTACTAAGATGGTCTCAGAGTAATTTGTTTGGGACATTTCCCTTCAGACTAGAAAGCAAGTTAAGAAATTGAAAGGAGAGTCAATTTTACCTTAGACATCTGCTTCTCCATTAATGCACCAGATCAGCCCTTGGATTGCTAACTAGCATACCTGCTCCCACTGTAGGGACCCACAGGAGACTGACATGGCCCGGGGTGTTAGCAAATCCTTAATGACTGACTGGATGAATGATTCAGCCATAAATGGAAAGCCGGTGTGATCCTCTGTGAAGTAATTTAGAGGCTCCCTCAAATTCCTATATGAGAAGATGTCCAAAAGACCTTAATGGAGCTACATCCTGGGTCTGCTTCTTCTCATACTGTTTCCTTGGAGACACTTAAGAAAAGAAAGCAAAAGATAAAACATGGCTTTTATCATATTGGTCACTGCTGCAGTGGTCTTAGCTATATGGGTTATATCCTGTCAGGGATATAACAGCCAGCCAACTTCTGAAGCTTCAAGAGGAGCTGACCAAAAAGGCAGATTTTGGCTCCAAACCCTCCTTAGCTTTCCTGCTACTGAAGAGAATGCCTCTGTGCAGGATATAGAGGACTGACATTTAGCTTGTGTTGTTCCTTTGCTTTGGGAAAAAGAGATCCACATTTAAAAGGTGTTGTTTTTACTGCATTTCCTGTTTGGGTAAGTTATTTTTAAGCTAGGAGTTTGTGTTTTAACATATTGCGATGAGCCATAACTGTACTTTTAGAACAGGGGTACTCTTTGTCCAGCCAATTTTAAAAGTTGTTGAAAGTAAATGAAAACCATTTTTTGTGGAGAATTTGTGTTTATTTTACTTTTGGGGGCTGCCTTAAGAACATTAACATTTTAATGGTGCTTGATGCTTGTTTTCCCTGGGAAACAGGCACCATTTTCGAACTGACTGTGAAACTACTGGTCCTACTGTCGGTTCTTCATGCAGCAACAAAAAGAAAAAGTTATTTAGAAACCATTGCCACCACAGCAGGCTAGCTGTTTACCTCAGACACAGGTGGGTGACTCTTCTGTGGCCATAGCTTGTTCCTCAGACCACTCATCTTTTACTCTGGATCCCTCTGGTATAGCACCTACAGCCACTTTGGACCAGGAGTTAGCCACATCCTCTGCGGCTGTTGAGGTATTCTCAGTGGACAAGGGAAAGATACTTTTGTTGGTCCTGGGAGAGTGAACAGAGATGGTATCCCAGTTACATTATAATATTGTGCCCAATCATCAGGAAGCTACTGCTTCCATAAATAACAAAAAGTAACAGAAAACTAAACATGTATCTACTCTTTCTCAAATTTCCTTAGCCAGGAGTAGTTTACTGGGCCTGGCTTGGGGATTTAGTCAGGCTATTGATCCTTTCTATAAGATGGTTTCTGGTAAAATAAAGAAGGATACCTCTTTTCCCTGAAGAGATTCAACATTCTAAAGCTGGATGGGAAGATGCGTGTTTTCCTCTTCAGACTTCTGATTCAGATTCAGAGGAAAGCTCAGTTTCTGATTCTCCCTGTGGGCATTTCACTTTCTCTGAGACTATTTCCAGAATATGCCAATGTTTTCAGTGGGAGAACACTGAGGTTTCTCAGTCCATCAGAAAGTACTATGAGCTGTTATAGAAGGATATTCCAGAACCTTTACAAATTCATTCAGTTCTATCAGCTTTGGAGGATGTGTCTGTCACTGCATGCACATATTCCTGATAGTCAGCCTCCTGCCCCTATAAAAGGCAGATAGAATGTATAAAGTTTCTCAATCATTTCAATTTTTATGGACCTTTACCAAACCTGAATCCTGCTGCTTCTAAATAGTCAGTTAATTTTGATCCTACCCTTTCTGACAAGGATGGGAGGAATATTGATAAGTGCGGGGAAAAAGTGTATGTTTCTAAAATTTTGATTTCAGAATTTTAAACTGTCAGTCTCATGTTGTGACTAATTGTAAAAGTATGAGAACTGTTATGTCTGTAGTTTCTTCTTGTGAGGAAAATCTGCTTTAAATAATTTAGTTTCTTCTGTTGTACAAGTAACTACTTACTTGTTTACAGTGTATGTATGGCCACTGGTACTGTGTTGAGGGGTTTTGCTTGGCTGCAATCTCAGATCCTCCCAGATGATGTAAAAAATGAGATTTTAAATTCTCCTTTAGACAGTGATTTAGTGTTTGGCTCCTCTGCTGCATAGATTATCACAAAATGTGACTCAGGGAATCTCTAAAATTTTCAGCCCTCCTTTTCCAAAATTTCTAAGGGATTCCTTAACACCTCATTTAATTTTGGCAAAAAATAAAATAAACAGTATTAATTAACAAAATGCTGATAAATAGAAATTTGAGAACAAATGGCAATATCAGTCTAACGATTCAGAATGACAATTTAAGTGACTTGAACCCCCCCCCCCCACATACCCCCACCCCCACCCAGATGTCCAATTTCCCTAACAGAAAGACTGAATCTAGACTTTTCTCTTTAGGAACTGATAGTTCTGAAGGTCATTCATTTAGATTACAGATAGTAGAGGGAGGAAATCGCTCCTTTACAAGGGGTAAACCTCATCTAGCAGACCAGACTCCTTTATTTCACTCTTCAAAGCATGCTGTTCCAGAGAGTGATAGAACATTTTCCTCCTTCCCAGGTTAGGAAGAATTTTTATTCAATGATGCTTTTAGTGCCAATACCAGATGGTTGGAGACCAGTTCTGGATATTTATTTCCTAAACCTGTTTGTGATAGTGCCCACATTCAACTTACTTCACAACCTGTTACCTCTTTTTCCTCATTTAAGTTTCCTGGTAAAAATAGATTTAAAAGAAGCTTATCATCACTTCCCTACTCATCTCATCTTTAGGCATTTTTAAGGTTATGTGCATCTTGATCACATTGTCAAGTCTCTCCCTTACACTTTGGACTACCTACTGGACTAAGAGTCTTCACAAAGTGTCTAGCTCCAGTGATATCTCATTGCAGGCTACAGATTATCCACATTTTTCCATATTTAGATGACTTGCTTATCTTTGCAAAGTGTCAGGAATCTCTCTCTTAGGTGAGAAATGTTTTATATGAGCTGGAATTTCAAGAGAATATTCAGAAATCATTTTGATTCCTTCACACAAGATTGTGTTACCGCGGTGCCAGCTGAGCGCCTCAGTTCAAAGAACTTTCTTCCACAAGTAAAAAAACAGATTTATATGTAAATCTATTCCTACAACTTTTCACTCAGACTTTGGTCACTGAGAGGGAGTACTTCAAGATTTTGGGTCTCATGGCAACCTCATGATACCTCTGGCAAACTACACATAGAAAAGGGGTCTATATCAGTTTATCAAAAACTTTCTTCATTGAATGCCTTTTCATCGAACCCTATTCATCGAACCACTTATTAGTGAACCGTCAAATCAGCAAAACATTTCCGTAGGGAATAAAGTTACTTGGCCACCAGAGTTATCATAACAAACACTGCATCATTCTAAACAAACCAATGTGGGGGGGCTCTGCCCCCCCAACCACCCAGCATGGCAGGCTGCACCACCCCCCAATTATATATACCAACTCTGAGATTGCACTACATTTGGGAAAAGGACAAATGTGTAACAATGGCCCCCTGTCTCCTTTCCCTGGGAAGAATTTTTGCTGATTTAATGGTTCACTGAAAAGCAATTAGATGAAAAGGTGTTCGAAGAAATTATTCGATAAACTGATATAGACCCATGAAAAAGATGCAATGATATCTGAAGTCTTTTTGGTTCCATCACCAACATCCTTTGTATTTTCAGATCCCAGTGCTAGGGTTTGTTAGAAGAGAAACCATTTGGAGTAATCAAATCTCCCTAAATCTAAGCCTCCCCTTCTCCCTTCCTCCCTACTCAAAGGTGAAATAAAAGTGCAAAGAGTGTGGGACACCAAGGACAGACACAAGCACATAAATAAAAAAGAGATGCTTACCTTGATCATGGCACTCTACTTTCTGAATCATCTTTGATCCCCAGGTCCTCTTCAAGTTGTTAAAGATGATGCCACAGTCATTTGGCACATCAACAAGAAAGGGAGAACTAGGTCATAGCCCCTTTGCAGACTATCCATGTTAGCTTACGGTATAGCTTCACAGCACAGTCTCACTCCACAGGCATCATATATTCTGTCAGAGCAAATCTGTGTGCCAGACAAACTGAACAGGACAAGGGCAGACTCTCATGAATGGAATCTAGAGTAGGGTATCTTTCAAGATTCAATCTATCTGTGGCTACATTTTCAAATTAATGTATCTTGTTCTGAAGAGCTATATCATAGGTGAGTACTCGGTTAATGGCCCTGGAGCCAACACAAGCCTAGCCAAAAAATATTCCCAGTAGTCCTGTTGCCGGACATTAGTTCCTTGTGCCCCTATGAAGCATGACTGTTGAAGTGATCGCCAGGGTGAATTTCCTGTTATCCATCCACTCGTAAAGATTTTCTTGAAGAGGCCTAGTGAAGTGCTCTACTTGACATGAATGGGAGTTTATTCCAGAGTATGGGAAGTCTCTGTGTTAGGAACCTGTCCCTCCAGCAGGTTCTGTTTATTGTGGTGATGAGGTTGAAGTCTTTGCAGCATGTAGTATGGAGGGAATGATACTTTTTCAGATGAAGCATGTCTAGCAACACTGGGTCAGACATGGCTTTGTATGCCAAGCAGAGATTGCCTGTAAGTAGGCGATATGAGATGGAGTATAGCTTGAGTTTTTTTTAGTCTGTCTGTATAGGGCATGTGTTTCAGTCCTAGGATCCTCTTTGTGAGGAATTTTTGTGGACTTTCCAGTTGTTGTAGGTGTCTAGTGAGGTATATGCCAAATGAGGCACTGTACTCTATAATGGGTCTAATGAGGGATGAGTAGAGAGTGACTATGACTTCTTTCTTCCTGGATGAGAAACATTTTGTATTGAGGTGTGCCACATAGAAGGACTTTCTAACTACAGTGGCAACATGGTTGTCAAAGGAGAGGTTGCTGTCTACCTGTGTCCCTATATCTCTTATCACACCTTGGGAGTTGAGAGGGTTACCATCGATGTGGTAGTTCGTGGGCACCATGTTTTTCTCAAAGGGGATGACAAAGCACTTTTTATCACTGAGCTTAAGACCATGGTTCTGGCAGCAGTCATTGGTGTCTGTGAGGCCTTTTTTAGGATGTCTACATCAGCTTGAGAATCAATAATAGCTCCCAGTTTGCAGTCATCCGCAAATTTGGTTAACCAGAATCCCTTGGTGTTCACCTGAACTTCAGAGAAGTAGATGCCAAACAGGAGAGGACCCAGGACAGATCCCTCTAGGACTCCACTTGTAATTGCCCAGTAGTCGGATTTGGAGTCCGCTACTTTCACTGTGCGGGTTCTGTCCATGAGTCATTTTGCAACCCATCTTATGATGTAGGGGTTAATGCCTCGAAAAGTGAGTCTCTCAATGATCTGTGAGTGGGGGATGTAGGCTGTATGGACTACCTTACCTTCATCGACCGCTGTGGTGACAGATTCAAAGAAGTCTATCAGGTTGAGCAGACATGATCTGCCCTTCACAATCCCAAACTGTGAGGGGTCCAGGGTTTTAAGGTTCCCAATATCCCTATTTATGAGATCCATAATGATGCCCTCCATGGCCTTACAGATCAGGCTTGTCAGGCTGATGGGGCAGTAGTTTCCTGGGTCAGTAGTTGCTCCCCCTTTGTAGAGTGGAATGACTGTAGCGGTGCACCATTTGGTGGGAACAAAGCCTGAAGTTTGGCTTTGGTTGAACAAGGCACTCAGGTGTGGTGCCAGTTCCCTTTGTAGTTCATGTAGAACACAGCCAGGTATATTATCAGGTCCCATGGAAGCTGTATTTTTGGCTTTGGATAGTTCAGCTTCTAGCTGTGCAGCCATGATATTAGGGATTTGGCATTCCTCGGGTATTGGGATGGGCCCTTTAGGGGTGAAGGGGGGGTGAAGTTTGCACTAAACCTGTTGGCCAGGATATTGGCAATATCTGTTGGTTCAGTATAAGTGGTACCGTTGTGCAGTAGCTCAGAGCACTTCTGCATATTGTTATGCAGATTCTTGACATAGCTAAAGAATGCCTTGCTGTTATCTTTAGCATCTGTAGCAATTTTGTTTTTGTAACTAGCTTTGGAGGATTTGATGAGTGATCTCAGTTTTTTTTACTGAGACTTATAGGGGAATTATTCCTGTCTTGGGAAATTTACCCTTTTCTGCAACAGTTTTTTCCTTCTGTTGTAGAATTTGTTAATGGCAGGGGACCACCAGATTGGCTTCCTTTTTTTGGAAGACAGGATCTTGGTTCTGTTTGGTATGGCCTGATCCATGCACTTGGGTAAATGCTCATACAGCACCTTGGTGTATGATTCAGCAGCCATACATGCATTCC
The DNA here is from genome assembly GCF_019279795.1 of Protopterus annectens. Taxonomy (NCBI): domain Eukaryota; kingdom Metazoa; phylum Chordata; order Ceratodontiformes; family Protopteridae; genus Protopterus; species Protopterus annectens. The sequence continues at coordinate 616,460,181 of NC_056748.1, read as the reverse complement.
CCATTTGCATGGACAACGTGAAGTTTGACACTTCTGTCTTTAGAAGCTCAAAATTGGCTTTGCAGAAGTTCTTTACTGTGGTTTCCTTCATGGGAGGGTAAGGGTGGGATTTGGATATCGACTGTGATTAACTTGTAGTCAGATCTAATCAGGGAGGAGTTGATTACTGGTGTAGAGCAGTGGTCCCCCATGTTTGTAATGACCAGGTCGAGAATGTTGGTCCAGGGCACTGGAATTAATGAATTCCAGAAATCGTTCAGCAAATGAGTTGGAACAGGAGCAATTTTCCCAGCTAATGGAGGGGTAGTTAAAGTCTCTCAGTATAAGGGTATTAGGTTGAACCTTAATACTTTCCAGAGTGTTCAGGAATCCAGAGTGGGAGTTTTGGGACATTGTGGGGGATCTATAGCAGGCTACAACCTGGATTGCAGTTTTATCCAGTGTTATTTGTGCCTGTAGTATCTCTGATGCATTATGTTGGACAACCAGTCTGGAGGTGTGCGTATCCTTTATGAAGATGGTTACACCACCACCTTTGGGGCTTCGGTCCACACCTCCTTTAGGGCTTCGGTCCAAATTTAGGGGCCGAAAGGTGTGATATGCAATGTAGCCTGGTAGCGCTGGGATGCTCTCCGTAGCCTTGAACCAGGTCTCTGTTACTGCACAGAGGTCATTGTTTTCCAGTTTAAGGAGTGACTTGAGCAAGTGCATTTTGAGATTTAGGCTTCTAGCATTGAGTAGCATAACCCTCAGGTTACGTTTGCTTGCAGTTGTTATGGTGGTAAATTTGTCTTCAGGGCATTGCCTAAAAAAGGCACTATAGGGGTGACAAGAGCTTTCACCAGTATCCAGAATCCCAGGGGTGTCAGATGCAGGCCATCTCTGACAAAGCATCGAGATCTGTCGATCATATCATCCCAGGCAGACAGATACTGGTTCCCCTTTGAATGACACCAGAAACTTAGTTAATTGTTGAAGTCAATCATTTTCTGCATGTACTGTGGTGTCATTCTTGGTGACAGCAGGATGCTACTCAGGGCTAGGGTCATACCTGTCTGGGCTACAAGATCCAAGAGCTCCTCCATGTCTCTTTTCATGTAGTCCAGGGAGGTACGTCTTGGGTCATTCACACCAACATGGACAATGACCGACTCACATTTGTACTTGTTGTGGAGAGATTCAAGTGCATGTGTTATGTTGCGAATCCTGGCACCCAACAGGCAGCTAACCATAACTTTCTCCTTATTCAACCTAGTGAGTGGGACGTCAGTGTGCCTTACTGTTGAGTCACCTATGACTAGTGTATTGGGTAAAATGTTTTGCAGTAGAGGGCTTAAGCTGAGTGGCACACGGTTTATGTGGGCTATGTGCCTTGGAGGTTGTGTTTGGATGAGTTGGTTGCTTGTGTTTCTGCCTCAGAGGTCTTTGTTGTTTGGGCAAATTTTTATTGAGACCCTCCACGAAAGTGGGTGTGCGTTTTGTGTTACTATGTGAGAAGTGTGGTGGTGTGTGATCCGGGGAGTTATGTGTTCTATGAGTTGTGATGTATGTGTTAACCTTCTCCTCTTGACTGGCTAGCCCAGTCTTGGTTTGAGAGAGCATGGCCTTCAGTTTGGCTATGTATGTGCATCTCTCACAAGAGGATGTGTTTGGAGGTAGGAGGAGAGGGTTGTCTGTGTACATGAGGTAATTGCTACGTTGCCTTAGGATGCCCAGGTTCACCAGGTTGTTAGGAGAAAAGATAGGGAACTGACCTTTAGACATGCCTGGATAGGTGCTTAGTTATTTAAGTACTGGAGCTGTTTTGCTTCCTTTTAAGTACTGAAGCTGTTATTGTTTCCTTTATGGATAGTTTTTAGTGCTACTAGCAGTTGGTATGCTTACAATAACAGCTGCAAGAGGTTCTGAGCAAGTGCTGGGTTTAGAGGTCTGATTTGAGTGCTCAGAGATGAAAACTAGCAAGATCTAAGGGAAAATTTGAATAGCAGCCTTTAAGGCACCGGTAATAGTTTACCCTAGCTTAGTGTCGCTGCGTGATGCACAAACCTGCGCAATCACAGGTTTTTAAGTCAGAAAGTTGAAAGGGATAGAAGCAGCCCAAAACGGCAAATAAAATATAAATCCTGAGCTGGAAACTACTCCTCTAGCAATAGAGAGGCTGCTCAGAGCTTAAACTCCCACTGATAAGCAGAAAGACTTTCTTCTATCTCAGCAAGGTCTGGACAACTCAGAACACAAAATACAGTCCTGAAATCAGCAAATCTGAGATTCGGACTATTCTAGTTTGAGAAAACGGCAGGTAATGAGCAAGTAGATAGGATTTTTTTCTTTTCATTTTTTGTTACAGAAGCAGAAATACAGTAAATGCAGTAGTAAAATTCATGCTTAAGGCTCTAAAGAGCTAGTGCACTTGAGTGTGTAGCCTGTAACAATAAATGCAGTTGAAAAAAGCAATTCAATAAAGTGCAATTTGCAAAATCAGCAGAAACAATTACATTAAATATCAAAGCTTGTAAAACAGCTGTAATAAAGTGCTGCAAGCAAAAATAAGCTAAAGAAAGCAAAACAGGTACTTACAATCAAGCAAAGTCTCTCTCTCTTCTTTCTGCTGCTGTAGAACTCTGCAGGATGCCCAACAGGATCCACTGAGGTAAAACAAGTGCAAACCTGCACAAATATGGGTTTTTAAGTCAGAAAGTTGAAAGGGATAGAAGCAGCCAAAAATGGCCAAGAAAATACAAATCCTGAGCTGGAAACCACTCCTATAGCGATAGATAGACTGCTCAGAGCTTACCACTCCCACTGACAAGCAGAAAGACTTCCTTCTATCTCAACAAGGTCTGTACAACTCCTGAAATCAGCAAATCTGAGATCCGGACTACTCTAGTTTACAGTAACTGGAGTAGTAAAATTCACTCTTAAGGCTCTAAAAGAATAGCACACTTGAATGTGTAGCCTGTAACAATAAATGCAGTTGAAAAAAATGATTCAATAAAGTGCAGTATGCAAAATCAGCAGAAAACTGTTAAATTAAATGCCAAAGCTTGTAAAACGACTGTAATAAAGTGCGGCAAGCAAAAATAAGCTAAAGAAAGCAAAAACAGGTACTTATAATCAAGCAAAGTCTCTCTCTTCTTTCTGTTGCTGTAGAACTCTGCAGAATGCCCAAACAGGATCTGCTGAGGTAAAACAAGGGCAAACCCGTGTATCATGGGATTTTAAGTCAGAAAGTTGAAAGGGATAGAAGCAGCCCAAAACAGCCAATAAAATACAAATCCTGAACTGGAAACCGCTCCTCTAGCGATAGATAGGCTGCTCAGAGCTTACCACTCCCACTGATAAGCAGAAAGACTTCCTCTATATAGAAATTCAGCAATTGTTATAATCAATACTTGCTAGCATTACTGCACTCTTTTAGCAAAAACAAAGTTCCATACAGCAACTAAAAAGAAGAATTAGGATTTATTTTTGAGTTCCTACAGATATTTGTTTAGCAGAGTTTACATCCATTAAAAGAAACATTATATTATCCATTTTCTTATTTAATACTATTTATTCTATGCTGTTTTTAATTCACCATTAACAACATTGATTTTATCAGTTTATTAGCATGGTATATCTGTTTTTCATAGTAATAACAATTGTAATAGGTGATGATTAAAGATTAAGGATGGTTTGATTTTAGAGGTATACAGTCAGTGAACATTTGTGAATAAAAAAGTGTGCTAAGAAACCTCTAGACTCTGAACTGCTTTGACATCTTGTATTTCCTTTGAGATGTGCCATGGTATAACACTCATGTCCCTATTATTATTTGCCAGAAGGTGATTACTGAAGATACAATGGCTCGTAGATATCTTGGACCAAATTATCCCTCCTCAGTTTTTAATGCTGGTGAAGCACAGAATAATCCTTATCCATCTCAGGTAATAGCATGCTTACTTTTCACTTTTTTACTATTCTACTTAAAGCTATATGCATTTTATAAACACTGCTTCACTGCTTGCTGTACACAATGCTAAATTTCTAATTGTCACTCAGCTTACAACTAACGTTTTGGGAGTTAATACAGGTCTCAGAATTTGTTACACAGGTCACCAAATATTAGAACAACAAAGTATGATCATAGTGTAATTATTTTTATTCTGTTGAAGTTTGCAGACTGATGTTATTTAGATCAGATCAGAGCCTGTGTTATTATTTAGTTTTATCAAACAAAATATATCAGCTATATAGAATATCAAATGGAAACAGGTGATTTTGTTACTGAATTGTTGTACTATTAAGCAAAATAATATTTGTCATAAAAAGAAAATACTTTTTTAAAATTTTCCCATTGTTTGCACATGAATTTAGTTTAATTGATTTTCAGTAATGTACAAACAATTGATAATTAGGAATACGACATTGAGCTGGGCAAAATATTAAATATTTTGCTTGCATGAAATTCTCATAAAAGTTCCAGTGAATAAAATTATAAAAAATGTGACACTATTTAAACTGAGAAAGTTCACTTAGAGTCAGAACTGAATTGACAAATGATGGAGTTCTTGATATTTTCTAAATGTAAATCTCTTGAGACCTAATCAATATTCTAGGATTTGCAAAACCACATAGGATCCCAAACAGTTTCTTAGATTCATAAATGGATAATCCACATAAAGTTTAAAACATATTTTGAACACATTGCATTGTATGAATGCATATTCCTATTTAGGTTTTGTCCTGTGTGCTATACTTTGAATTGGTTCTCAGTTCTCTTGCAATATATGCAATATATGCCACCAATGCATTTATATGCATGCATAGTCTTATTGTAGAACTAATATGCTGTACAGTTAATTAACAGAATTTATAGCTCACATCCTTAAAATTGTTTCCTTTGTATCAGTGATGCAGATTAGATACTATAGGAATGCATACTGTATATGTATTTGAGCACTTCTGAAATGAGCATAGTAAAACACAAATCAAGTATTTTATAACATAACAACAAGGCTGTTTACCATTTACATTATTAATTATCAAAATCAAATTTACAGTATTTTATGGCTCTCTCATTTTTATTAGCATTTTAATAAATTAAAACATCTGAAAGCAAGGCATTCTAGTCCTCTCCACCCTCTGGAGAAAGGCCACTTGCCTCATTAAACCTGTGTAGTTCTGCCTAGTAACTACATGTAATAAATACATACACACCTAATATATATGTATACATACAGATATATATATATATATATATATATATATATATATATAGAGAGAGAGAGAGAGACATACACATGCATAATATATATATATATATATATATATATATATATATATATATATATATATATATATATATATATATATATATATATATGGGATCACTACGGAATACCGAAATTCCACAATCCTGAGACTCTAAATCCCAAGGACCAAAATCTCGAGATTGCGGAATCTCAAACATTAAAAAAAAAGTGAAACATCAAGCCCCCCTGCACCCCCCACACCCCCTGCAACTTAAATATACCAACTCCGAGATCACACTACAGTGAAGTGAAAGACAAAGTTCCCATTCCGCACTGTGCGGCAATCCCCATTCACTACTTTCGAGATTCTATATATGTATATATTGATTGATGGATAGATATTAGAATGATGATTAAAATGAGCTAAATGGTACTCATTTCTGAAGGCAGTATGTCTTGTTGATTATCATGAATGTGATAAAATCTAACTAAAAACATTGAAGTTAAAATGGCACTGCAACTGTATATGTTTGCAGTTATAAGCTGATTGTAAAGCAAACATGGAGTTTCATGATTAACATACCTTTTCAAGGTGGTATGGGACACTACCTCTCGATTTGAAAAAAGGATGTGTTCCAGTTATGAAGGGATAACACTCAGCTTCCCTGTAAAAGTATATGTCAGAATGCTGGAAAACATAATGGTTTAATATAGGGCCTTTGTAACTGCTTCAAAAATGTCATGTTTGTAATTATTTATCTAAGAAAATTACTAAAGTGGGTTATCAGATTTTTGAAATTATAGGGGCTGAAACAATGAACTCTAACTGCAAACATGACATTTTAATATTTTTGAAAATATATAGCAATACAAAGGACAAAACATCTCATTGAAGACCCAGATAAAATATTGATTTACATTATACACAAGTTATATTTCTTAAGGTACACACACAAAATGTAATGCTCCAAATACATTATTGGAAAATTCAAATTATTTAATTGTTATAAACATCATGAAAGGTTTGAGGTGCAATGCAGATTTTGTCCAGCCCTTCTGGGTCCTTGTCATTGCCTGCAGATTTGTGTCAACATTAATTCAATGGCTTTTTGTCACTGATGTATTTCACAAGCTTTTTTCTACTCTTACAGGATCTTAAGTATGAGATAGAGTCAACCCGCAACACACTTGGTAAACAGCAGGTTAAGTCATAACCCTGTTAAATTTCATTCTTTTCCTGATCTTCCATCATTTTCTTTTCTTTGTTATTAAAATGCATAATAGAGGTACAGTGTATCTGCCTGCCTCATGCATTTCATAGCACATGGAATTCACAGCGGTGAAAAGCTTGCCCTCAGAAATCGCATGGGCATACATGTTAGCAAGAAGGCTAATGACTGAACTGCATGCTGAATTTGTGCGTCATAATGTCAAATACCTTCATTACTTTCATTGTTGCTTTAATTTGATGTGTATATGCATTGCTGCTATTGAATTGTCTCTTTTTTTCTGTGACTAAAAGCTGTTGTACATGTTTAATTTTCATTTGCATGTTTCCATGTCATCCAGAGGGGTAGGGAGAAATCATATGGACCTTGTGACAGAGAAAAAATACACAGTGAAATATGTCAAGTTCAAGTTTTTCAAAAAAACACTACAAAATGTCAGGGTCATGTAGGTTAGTTTCATGTTTATATCAAATTCCTCAATCACACCTGCTTTTTTAGAAAATAGTTCGTGTTGTGTTCAAGTAATACACTAATATGTGTGCTCAATGTTTTGCACTAGGCAGTTTCCACTTTTGCTTAAACACACATTTATTTCCGCTTGCATCTTGCATGAATCAACAGTTTCGAAAGATGTTAGCCTGTATAAGCATAAGTGAAGGATTTAATAACAACAGATAGCAGTATCTCATTAGAACATTTGATATTAAGCATATCCAAAATACTGTTGGCATAATGAATCAGAGCCACCATTGAAAATTAGAGAAAAGCAAAGCCACAAGACAGCACAAATCACAAAACCTGAGAAACGACAAAAGTGCTGAATGGACGCAATAAGATAACAAAACCCAATAGTATGGTTTAGCGCTAAACCATACTATTGGGCTTTGTTGTCTTATTGCGTCCATTCAGCATTTTGTCGTTTCTCAGATCAGAGCCACAATTCGTTTAGGCCTCCTATGAACTGTTCAGGACAATGAAGAGTGTTCTCAGTAGGTAAGCTCTTTAATTTATGAGATGGTATTTAGCTTGAAATGTTTTTTTCTTCATTGTGACTCAGTTCTAAATCTCACATATTAACATAAAGGGATTGTATAGGTAACTGTACTCTGTGGTAAAACATCTACTTTAGCGCATTTTGAGCTGATGCATTCTACATTTAAGGTACTACATCCAATAGAACAAGTTGCAGATATTAAATGTGTACGAAACAATCAGAAAATGAAACTGTTGGCATACAGTGTAAGTCTGTGAGAGATCCTCAAACATGAAAATAGCTTGATTCAGACCTCAATGACTTCTTTAGTGTTTAACCATGTTTGGCCACTTTTAAATGAGGTAAACAGATGCTTGCTTGCAAACTGGAGATCTTCACCTGCAGTTCACTAAATTATTTACCTATTCCGTGCCAACATACACCCACATGCACACACCAATGAAAAAAGAATGATTAAAATTAAAATAAAAAAAGCTTCAGCAAATTAAACTTCTCCCCACTTTGCCATATCACTTTCCTCTATTCTAACTACACATAATACCCATATTATATAACAAATGAGTCATATTATTAACAAACGTTTTTCTAGCAGTTTAGTCTATGTGTATTCTATACATTGGTTTTCTATTTGGCAATTTAAAAATACATGACATGCTCAGTGAGTAGGCCATTCTGCTGCAGAATAAATCCACTGGAAAAAATCTATTACTTCATTTCCTTTGATTTAATTTCCTGAGATGCTTACTGAATTTTCCTTGGATCCTAACATCTAACTAAAACAAATCTTTAAAAACTGATCCTTTAAAGAATAGCAGATTATATTGTTGCTGTCGCAGTCCCTTAAAATAGAACACAACATTTTAAGTAATATGGTGCAATAAATACATACACAGAAGAGGGGAAGGAGCATTATGCAGTAATAAGCTGCTTCTTATGGGTCAGAGTATGACGCACAGCTGAGATCTGCAGCAGCCAGGAAAGGGCTGTTATATCACCATAATGCCTTCTCAGGAGGGCCGTATTACAGTTATGAGGCTGGGAATCTTAGTGTATTCTAAGCATTTTGAGGGCAACAGTTTTAGATAGCTATGCTTAGAAACTGTGTAGCTGAAAAGCACTCTGAAAATTACTCAGGATGATGTTTAATATCAGGTAATATTTACTTGTTATACAACTTAATTTGCATAAGCACATTTCTTAGGTTTCTGCTGTTTTGCAAACCTGCACTGTTATAATTTTTATACTGAATAAATATACAATTTTAGGATAATGCATTTACCTCAGTTTCACAAAACTGTTTGTCCTTATTGACAAACTGCTGCATATCTTAATGTACATAACAATAGTTATGCTATGTTATTAATCTTCTAAGCATACCTCTCAACCTGGAATCATCAAAAGTCTGGACAAGGCCCATGAAAAATAGGTACAAATCTGTACACTGATTAACGTAAAATTTGTATTCATAATTACATAACCCCACCCACTCTGATGGAATTGTGGGATAACAACTTTCAAACGCAAACTGAAGAACAGACAACCAAAATATGGCACCAGAGTCTCCCTGCAGTCATTCCAATGTCCCATTACCTGGCTATTTCACCCCATTTACCATAAACACTAGTGTGTGCATACTGCTTTACTTCTACAATGATTATTTGGATTTCATTTTTACATTTTATAGCACAATGCACAAACAGGAATAGGTATCTGCTAAACAAAGCAATACTGTCTCACAATGAAAATAGACTCTGCCCTTGAAACTCACATTCATTGAAACAACATTGAAACCTACACCACATCCAAAGAAAATGCATCTGGCCAGTGGTGGATAAAGATTACCTTTGGGATGTTTTCAAATTATAGGCCCCTTGTACACAAAACAAGAAACATACATGCGTTCTTTGATACACCTTCCTGACTTTATTAAATTATATTCCTTGTATAATACAGCACACTTGTTAGACTTAAGTTAGAGTGCATTTTAAATTTATAGTTTGAACATTTTTCCAGTAGGCAATAAAACAAAATGCACGAACCAATAATGACATAGAAGAATGTGCAGGCTAGCAGGAAACCGAAGCAACATTTTTTGGTGGGGACAGAGCTCTCTTTTTTTTTTGTACATGAAGAAAGGAAGTAGGGAATGCATGTAAGATAAAGAAGGGTAGGCAAATGGGCTAGGTCAGTGCACACACACACACACACACACACACACACACACACACACACACACACACACACACACACACACACGGAATAGAACAATTTGTGGTATGCGCTCTTATTTATTTAATAATTTATTTACAAATGCTTTGGTTACCAGGTTGACCATACTGGAAGTAAGCCCACGTATACAGTGGACTCATGGAAGAAAACCTGCAACAAGAAAACAGAACACATTTCAAAGAATTAATTACACATACCAACTATATAAAAGAAGTCAGCATATACACGTTTATAAGAAAACCAGACTCATAGAATACATTTAAGGAATACTGATTATAACAGAAAAAAATAATCTGAATAATACATATTGTTATAAATAATACATTGACATTCTATGTAAACTGATTTTAAAGCGCATATCATGAGAATAACAAAAAAAAAAAACTATATTAGTAGGTGAAGCCAGAAGGTGTCATACTATTTTGCATGATCTGTCATATAGATAGGTCTAAAAATGGTTTGCATCAACTTAAAAAGGATGAAAGTTTAGAACAGACCTAACAAGCAGAGGCAGTTGATTCTTCACAGACGTCAGGGATACCATAAACAAATGTGTCATCATTCATAGTTCTAAGGAAGAATCTGTTTAACAGACATATTTAGTAACTGCAACCCTCCAAATTCTGTCATACAAGCACAATTTTTACTAAGGACAGCAAAATCTGAAAGCAAAATCAGAGAATAGACAAGTTACAGAAAACGCAGATTTGATATATTATGTAAAATGACACGCATATATTTCACATACTTGCTAGTAGTCAAGCACCCTTAAATTCCGTCTGTCTGGGAATATTGGGAGAGACTGGGAACTACTGACAAACTTGCACAACATTAAACACCACGTACCCATCCAAGTAGTGAAGGAATGTATGGTGTGGTGTGACCATTCCCACCCCCACCCACAGACTGCTCTTGACAGCTGTAATGGGAACTGACATTTTTTTCGCTAAACAGCTACTGTCAATAACAGGGTTGGTGCAGAGAGATAACCCTTGGGCAGCTTACTCCTGACAGGTAAGGTGTCGGAAGAGGTCCCACATATATTCGAGACAGTGATTCTTTCATTATCACTTTGCTAACAACAGCAGCACTGTTTACAGCAACAGAAGGCTACATGAAAAGAGAGTATGAATAGTCTACTGCCTTGAGTCAGCTACAGACACAATTACCAATCCAAATACTGCCCCACCAGCACCAGCACTGGAACTAATCACTCATCTGTGTCCTCTATCCAAAAGTTGCACTAAGTCCTGCTGGTAAAAAATGGTCCAAGTACAAGAAATTATGCACACCCCATACTGAGTTGCCATGTTATTGGCTTATCTACATCACAGTTCACTCCACTCCTCCACTTTTTTAATTCTTGTCTTGTTTTCTTCACTTTCTCACCTGCACCTTCTTGCTTCAAGCTTCACACACACACACACACACACACACACACACACACACACACACACACACACACACACACACACACACACACGCACACACACCAGTTTGGTACCTTAAAGTAAACCTCCACAGTTTGTTAGGTACCTTAGAAGCAAGCTGTGCGGCAACTCCACGTTCTGCCCAGAACCCATCTGGCTCACTCTCACTCTGCAGTAAACCAATCCACAAACCATAACAACGGCACAAGAAATGGCGCAATCCTAGTATTCAAACAGATGTGCTCCTATACACATCCCTTGAGCTTAATTCCGACAGGCTGACAGTGCTGACGTCATCGCACATGTGATGATGTCAGCTCCAAAAGCATGGAAATTAAAAAGTTTAAAAAAATAGATGAAAAAAATCAGAAATGAAGGAGTGCCACTCGGGAATCATGGCACCCCATTATTGGGACTGCAAATCTCAGTAAAAACCGAGTAATTCGGGATGGTTGGGAAGTCTGCTTCTAAGTACTACTATTATACTCTCTATATTTTAAAGGGTCTACTTTAGAACAGTGAACGATCAGATGATCGAACGCTGTTAGAGCAAACATGACATGTCAAACTGGCAAAATAGCAAAAGGCCAGAACAGCTAACAGGAAAGAAATCGCTGGGCCGGCTGTCCGGGTTGTGCCATTTCCTCCACTGTAGTGTGATCTCGGAGTTGGTATATTTAAGTAGGGGGGTGGAGGGTGAAGCTCCCCACCTTATTTAGTGTTTAGTGGGGTTTTTTTTTTTGGGAACAGCGATATTTTTCCCAGGGAAAAAAATCGCTGCTCTGGTTGTGCACTGTTTTGAATTTTCGACATTTAGGGGTCGATGTAAAAACGTTCGATCATCTGATCATTCGTTGTTATTATATAGACCCTTTTAAAGTGGTCTTGCAGATAGTGTAGGCAAAATGTACAGACAGGCCATTTTCATGGTATAATAATAAAATGCAAACATAATTTTGTTTTGATCTCTGCCTAGCCTGTGATTGTCATTCTAACCCCACAGACATATCAAATATCAAAATCTGAGAAGGAAAATAACTTTCTGTGACAAACTGTTATCGGTTGTGCATCCACTGAGTCAAAACTGCAAGTTCATAAAATTGATCCTGGGCAGCAATTTTCTCAAGATTTTCTCTCTAGTGGAATCATCACTTGATTTTATTTCTTGTAGAGTATGCTCAGATATTCCCAGTCTTGTGCTCATGAACTATATATAATTTTTTATTTAAGTAGTACTAATTGCATGTGGCTATATTTTTCTAGAGCTTGACTTGCCTGAATATTAGCCTGTCTTTTGATTCATTTACTTACTATTTGAAATAGTATGAATTATTTTGTTGGAAAGATTGCATTGTTTTTGCTGATATACCTATTTTTGTTTTAGGAGTACAAAGTTTCTAGTTTTGAGCAGAGACTAATGAGTGAAATTGAGTTCCGCTTGGAGCGTACACCAGTCGAAGAGTCAGATGATGAGATCCAGCATGATGACATCCCTAAAGGGAAGTGCATAGCACCGATCTTTGACAAAAGGCTCAAACACTTCCGGGTTACAGAGGGAACACCCATCACCTTCACTTGTAAAGTTGTGGGGATCCCAGTGCCTAAGGCAAGTTCTGAGTGTGTGAATGATGCTCTTCAGGCAGTAACAGTCGAAAGTAATATATATATATATATATATATATATATATATATATATATATATATATATATATATGTATATATATATAAAATTATACTTTGTGTATCTAATTGAAACCACAGAATTAGAAAAGAAAATTTGAAATAAATGAAGGAAGGAAGGAATGAATGAATGAATAAATAAATGTCCATGATGAATACTTTAAAGATCTGGAATTATACCTTCCAATGTTTGCCAAAGATTTTTTTAATATTTGCACAAATTGGATATTGGGCAGTCTCCTGAAGATGGTCTCACTGATGTTGCTTTAGTTGAGACTGACAGATCAACTGGTTAACTTACTAAACATTTCTTTTGTGAGATGCTTTGGTTATGTGGTGAAATGAAAGGCAGTGAGAAAGAAGTCCTCATTTGGGCTAACAACATATTTTAAAGTTCAGTTATAGGCACATTATCCTTGTTAATTTTTTTGTATGGCTATTATATAATCATAATATCTCAGTGTCATAACTTTTGCTTGTTAGCTTGGCTTTGAATAACCCGGCATGTGATACATAAGCTCTGTTGTCCTTAGAATGCCACTTATTTTAACCAAAATTATTCTGTGTACTCATCCTACCGAACTAATTTATTTTCAGTATTTATTTCTAAATAGTATTTTGCAGATTAATGCTACATTTGAGAAGCAGTGTATAATGTAACACAAAATCATCCTGTCCAAGAATAGTTTAAATGCTTGGATTTTGGTTATACATAGGTTTTCATTCTCTCACTCCCCACCTTAGCTGTAATTTCCTAAATGCCATGATGTGAACACACTGTTCATTGTGAATATCAGTTTCTTTAGATGGCCTGGTGGATTGTCATGTTTCCCATTCAGACAGATGCCCAGACTGTAGAGTTGCTGATAAAACTGTCCTTAGGGCAGGCAGTAGACAGAGAGAGAGAGAGAGAGAGAGAGAGAGAGATGCTGTGCACGTCAGTTTACCGTACACTTTTATTTGGACTTCCCCTCTGTTAACTTGCTGGAATGCTGAGAGTGGATGTCAGAGAAGGTATCGATTTGTTGCAGCAGGTGCTTCTGTCCAGTATTTCAGTCACTATATGGTGTCTAGCACCCTGAAACCACTTCACAGCAATGTTGATGATCTGAAGTTAGTTTGTTTGAGAGTGATTACTCTGATACTCAGTCACTTAACTAGTGACCTTGACCTTACTAGTACGTGCCTCCAGTTCTAGAGTTCCCACATCACAGAAAGTACTGGATTCATGGCTGCCATCCCCATTTCCTGTGCACCCATCGAACTACTGCCCCATATAGTTAGTGTGATACAGTCAGGGAACCATATGATGGTAGTTTTGGATAGTTCAGTTACTGGTCTGTAGGGAAGAAAAGTGGTGGATGATGGCATCTAAGGCTTTATACCAATTACAAAATGGTGTATTGGCAACATTTGGAATGATAAGTTCAGTTGCAAGCATAAGAGCATTGTCCATAAAAGAAACCATGATGTGGGTGAAAAAAACATTATAATTTGGTTTGAAGGAATCAGATATGCATATTTTTTATATCTTATAGCTGGGGTGTTGCAGAGTTAAGGGAAGGAAATTGTTGTGGCCCATCACAGCTTAGTTCTAGAGACATGGGGCATGCTTTTTTTTATGATGCAGTGCTTGAAAATGAAAAAAATTACAGATGGTATAGCCATCTTTAAGAGACATGGAGATAACTTATTGGGCCAGTTACAAGATTTGAGTTTATTAGCTGTTTTGTTTTTGATTCATCATATGCAGGTTTATGTTTAATTATGGTAAAGGAGACTATATAATCAGAATATGATTTCGCAATTGAGGAGAGAGCAAGAGGCATGAGATTCCTATAGGTTCATAGGTTCATAGATTAGTACTAGGCTAACTACCCTTATGGGCCATTTTAAGCCTAGCCAATTGCCCAGTGTGAGAATCAAACCCTGCACCTTGTGTCTGTAAGGTAAACACCTTAACTATTATGCCAACCTCCCACCCCAATATGTTCACAAAGCAATCTGTGATGTGACTTAGGAAGAAACAGAATAATGAATGGTTTGCTAGGATGAAGCAGGTCATTAACCAGACCAGAATTGGTTTAGATAATTTATTCTAGACTTTTAATTATTCATGAAATAGTTACTTTTGTTTCAAGTTAAAATGTGATTTGTAGCATTTCTCACCTCTGAAGTAAACCGGTGGTGCCTTTGTTCTTATTTTGTGGGACTCATACCCCAGTCTGTCACTTATGGAGACTTGCATCATAATCTCAGGCAAAATCCAGAGAGAGATCATCAGTACTGGAGTCTGCAGTACTGAATATGTGCTGTGCTGTCATGAAAGGTAAGGAAAAGTTAATGAAGTAACAGCAGCTGCAAGAAGCAGAGAAAAGGTAAAGCGACTTCTGAACAGAGCGTTGCCAAACTTCCACATTCATTTTATTATATTACCTAATAAACAGAACACTAGTCACAAATACATATCCAAGTAAAGACTACTATAGAACAGTATAATGCAGAGCAATATAATACAGATTATAGAAATAAAAGATAAAGAACCGTGTTTAACAGCTATGACTATTACATCTTGCCATAAAACTGGTTACCAAGTGTTACCTCAAGTAAATATCAGACTGAATAAGAACAATCTCCTTGCCACTGTGATAGTAGGCTCCACAGTTGTGATGCTCAGTAAGCAGAAGATTGGTAATTGCATGTGTCTAGACACATCTGGAGACCCTCTAGCAGACTCTGGGAGGCAGAGTGCAGAACCTGTGGGAGGCAAAACAACACTATACGCTTCCTCGAGTAACAGGGATCTTCATCCTGTATAGATAGATAACCAATGTCAAGATTTTACAAATGATGCAATAACAGAGCAGAATACAACGCAAACTCAACAACACGTGTGTAATATGTTGGTAATTTGACATCTTAGTAAAGATCCTGCTTGTAGAGTTTTACTTCTGTTGTAGTTATTCAATGTCCTGTCAGGAAATCAGAGGTAAAGGGCATTAAACTAAGAAAAACAATATGGAACCAGAGCATTGAAAAACCAATAAATCCTTCTGAGGTAAAAAAAATATTGATCCTGAAAATATTCCTATGCTGAAAACAAGATGCTTTAACCATGCCTGTCTGGTTCCTGAACATCAACTATTCCAGCATCATACTCAGATCATGCACCTTAGTTGCAAACTTAAGTCTGAAAGATGAAAATTTTGAAGTGACAAAGCAGAAGAATCTTTCAAAGTAGCATGAACTACCATGGCTTCAGTTTTGAAAGTGCTGAATTTCAACTGATTAGTAACTAGCCATTAAGAAATGGCTTCCAAAACATCAGCAAAAGAATGCACATTCACCCTTTGTCATGAGGAAAAAAAAGGTAAAGTTGGGTGCCATTAGGTTAGCAGTGTTATGCTAAACCTTGCTGTCTGATAATATTCTGTAATGGAATTATGGATATAGTAAAAAGCAGAGGACTCTCCAACAAGCCCCCTTTACTCCACATTCCAAAGTTTATGGATCAGAAGCGTGACATCCAGAGACAACCCTGTGGATATGGCCTGAGTAGTAAGAGGTGAGATACTCATGGACAATAGAGAATAAACCACAGCAAAAATGTAAATGCATAGTCAGAATGCCTTGATTAATGGGGTGAAATGCAGCAGAGAAATCCAATAGAACTGGAAAAGAGGAATATTGATGCTGTCTGGCCATCAAGAGATTATTCACCACTTTGTTGCTAGTGTTCTCAGTGCTATGGTGAGAGGAAAAAGACTGGTATGAGTTCATGAACCCATGGTAAGGAAGGAATCATGATGTGCAGACAACTGTTTTAATAACATTACCCAGAAAAAGGATGTTTGAGATAGTGCAGAAGTTCAGTGACATTCAGGCTTGAGGATAATTTCTTGAGAGCTGGAGGTAAAAGCATTATATTTCAAAGCCGCTGGAAAAGCCCAAATTTTGTGGATGAGCCCCAATACTTGCTCTTTTATAGGGTCTAGCACAGTAGCACAGAGTGGGTCAAAGGGGGAAGCTTCCCTGGGTGCAGAGTGTTTGGAGGCACAATCGAGAGTTCCTGCATTCTGTTTTTCTGTACCAAAATGCCATTACAGAAAGGCACTTAAGTGCTTTAAGAAAACATTTTTTCTTCCTCTTTACTTAAAGAGTGAGATATGGATTTGGCTGCTGTAAGAAATTGTCCTGGCTGGAAAAAAGACAAAGATAAGGAGATCCGGCTCCTAGAGGCTTGAAAAGAACAGCTGATATAGAGCAAAACAGGTCCAAGTCTGTCCCAGGAACAACAATATGGATAAACCCAGACAGAAAGTGAAGTGGCCAAAACATAATTAATAAAAAATAACACGGATTTGTGAGAAATATAACTCCTAGCCAATAGTTGCCACTTACTCTGGATTCAGTATTCAGCAGCCAAAATGTTAATAGTTTGATATAATTATTAAGATTATAAGCATGATAAAGTTTCAAGATGAGCTTTAAGATCCACTTTAAGAGCAAGGTTGTGGAGCTAGGTTTTGATGCCATCAGCAAGAAACCACAGCCATTGTTGAAGTAGTCAAGTTTTTTTTTTCTCAGATGCCCAGAAGCTGGGATGGATCCAGGAAGTTAGCAGCCACTGAATAAACTCAGGAAGTAAAAAAAATGTTCAGGATCTCAGATGCAGCTCTCTGGAAACAGCCCCCCCCAAAAAAAAAAAAACAGAACAATTGGAGAGGTTGATAAAGTAGACAGAAAGCAAGTGGAGCAACTAGTAAACTGTCCCCAAAACAAGATCCAGAAAAACAGTGATTGCAGCTGCAAAATCCAGGAAATCCAAAAATCCCAAGCAAACAACAAGAACAGAGCCCAGGAGCAAAGGCAGTACCATGACATCCAAAGCAGAGCTGCATCACCAACAAACAGTCATGATACAAAAAAGCTTCAGTCCTGAGAAGTAGCAATACTCAGTCATGGTCACAAACTAGTGAAGCAAGAAGAAACCAGGACATAGTCAAACCATCAGAATTCAGTTAAAGAAACCAGGACAGAATCAAATCATCAGAATCCAGTTAGGAAAGAAACCAAAAAAAAGTCAAGACAGATATCACTGGCAGAAACAGCTGAAGTTAACAACTGGAAACAACATATGAACTGGGACATCTTGGCTAGACATTGCTGTTAGGTATTCTGTTTTATTTATTTGTTAGCCTAGTAAGACTACTGGATGCAACTATCTATTTTCAGGAGTGATCTGGTTATGTAACTTGCCAGAGTCAAAAGTAGGCAAATGGAGACTGAAGGAATTACACTGTGAACTATAGGACATACCCCATTGACATTGTCTAGCATTTATCTTCTTTGCTTTATGAAAAGTATGGATTTGAAATTTTTGAAACTGTAAGAGCACTGCTGTATTTTCTTGACCTTGTTCCATGCCAGACACCAAAGGGGTTTTAGGTGATCATTGATAGTATTAGGCTAATATTGCTAGGTGCAGAATGATCTAAACTTGTATGCTGTCCATACATTTATTTTTTATTTATTATTTATTTTACATTTGTTTACTGGGAAAGTCCGACTGGGCCAAACCCATTTTCAGCAGAGGCCTGGGAGAAAAGCTCCACAAAAAGTGACAGTACATACAACATTAGTAACAGTAAATACAGCATGACAAACAATATAAACAACAAAATAAACATAATATAAACATAAGTTACAGTATATACAGTGAGTCTAACAGTAGATGCTACATCAGATATGGAACTTAACATAGTGATATTATTAACATAGAACCTATGAGTATTAATTTACATTTGTAAAGGGAAAAATCTAGATTTATCACACATTTAAGAAGAAAATGAAAAAAAAAAAATCATAATACAAATAAGAGCACTGTCCAAGGGACAGGCTGAATAATTAAGGGAAAGTGTACTTATGATAACTTATGATTTACTATTGGTTTTGCTGGGTAGCATAATTATTTATGCATGTTTGAACATCTAGGTAGAAAAAAATAGACTTGCCGTGTTAGGAAGTTGTTTTAATTTTTAATTTGTTAACCAAGAGGTGCAGTAGTCCAAACACCGTTTACAGGCACAACCTGAACCTAAGGCAAAGAAAACATAAAATACTAACAAAAAACACATTAAATTACAGAGGAACATAAAAATTGCAAAATAATGAGAGGGACAGGACTTTGATGATCATTATTCTGATCACTGCTGCAGTAGTGTTAGCTATATAGGTTATGTCCTACATAAGATAGCTGTTATATCCTATAGTTAAGACTACTGCAGCAGTAATCATTCACACAGCTATTGTTATAATACGTTTATTTACACAGCTATACTTTCCATAGTGTTAGGCAATTGCTTCCTGAAGTAAAAAAAATCTAAATAAATTACACTGCAGGGTATTTGTAGTAGGTCATTAAAATTTGTAGCTTTGTATTCATAGATAGATACTATTTTTATTTACAGTTTACAAATCCTCGGTTATACAACAGAGAGTTAACAACATAAGCTAATATGCCCAGTAAGTAGATAGGAACTATAGTCATTTGCAATTTCAAATCACTATATAGTATGAAATATCAGTCAAATTCACGTGCAAAATTATTACAAGCAATATTTATACAGAAGATTAGACTATAGGGTGAAATTTTTGGAGATCTTTAGAATGAAAAATCTGATGGGGATATTTTTTGTAGCAGAAGGGGAGGAAGCAAGACTGGAAAGTTTAGTGCTTCTGCAAAGTGTCTCAAATGCAGTTGCACTGGTATTTTGTTTAACATGTTCTTTGAAAAGTGACTTGCAGAGGTGGAGCTTATTTTTCTTATGGACATTTATAGGGATGTTCTATAAACTGGGTCTAATTTTTAAAAGGTTTTTCACTAACTGCTAAGGTGCAAAGTGGGAGGGGGTGCATAGAAAGCTGTCATCTTTATTATGAAATGGATATGATACGTTTCTGAAATGAAAAAGACACTTTAATAGGAGACACTTTTCCTTACTAAGCTTGTAAGTAAGACAATTAAAAAGGGAAAAAGTCCTAGCAGGAACTGGCAGCTAATTTGCTTCTTTTAAATGTAGTGAGTGATGTCTGGTGCAGGTGCTAAGACGAATATGTCTCAGAATTTTCTTCTCTTTTCTTTGTTGAATGTATGTATTCTATGGAGCATGAAGACCAGTGTTGGGAAGGCATATTTCAGCCTAGGCAAATCGGGCATTTAATGCTATGGTTTTCTACCTTGTTTTACTAGTAGGAGTGAGAGTTTATAACTCACTTTTAGCTGTTTGAGAACCTTTAAAGAATGACAAGCAGTGCAAGTTAAGAAATTACATTTTGGTTCTATGTGACCCCCCACGATATTTTTGTTGGATAACAAAGAGAATTGGTTACTCATCTGGACCTCCTACATATAGAAGATACACTTCAGATAATCCTTCAATGGTCAAAAGACCATTATTGTGGGTTTTCTATGTTGAATGATAGCATATGGTTTGTAGCTGCATTTTAACTCAGCATTAGTATACCTCAGAAATTCTTTTACTTTTTCTTGCGGCATTAGTAACTACAGTTTTCTTTGGTAAATGTCGCTTCAGAATGTTTGGTCTGTATTTCATTTTCAAATCATACTTCTATAGATTATAAGTAACATCTTCTGCTATCTTGGAAGTGCCTTGTATAAAGACTTTCTGAATATGCTTTGCAAGTTTTTGTGGTCTTTTTCCAGTTGAACTTTTGAATTTCTCATATCTATCTATATATATATATATATATATATATATATATATATATATATATATATATATATATATATATATATATACACACACCATTGCTAACAAATTCTTTTCTATCACTGCATATCTCTTTTGTACATATGTAAATTCTTTCAACACTCGGGAAACTAATCCATTCTGTTAAAAGATCATATTTCATACATTATTCTGATTGACATCTGCTTGCAACCCAACTCTTATTTCAGAACTCAGTTCCTAATCATTGCTCTGTTCCTCATCTACAACTTGCTCTGGCAGCATTCTTTGAGTCCTAGTTAATGCATCATTGTTAGAAGCATTTGTAGTGCCTGCTTGTCATCTTGCATTATATGCCAAAAACCCTAATTTTCATTTAATAATGGAAAGATCTTAGCATATATGACATTTATGAGACTAATTCCTCAACTATAACCAATAGGAAATGCTTTCTTAATCAGTTTATTTAGTTATTATGGACTGATACAAATGCAAATATATTTTTGTTTTCACGACAGTGCCCAAACTATTCACTTATTCTGTTGGTTTTAATTGCTTCCTAGTGAAAACCAAGCTTATCATTCTCTTTGGTTCCTGCTCACCTTAATTTTGAGGGCCACACACATTTTTCTAGGAATAGGAATCAGTGTCACTTCATGTTTTATTTGTATGTGAAATCCTCCTGGGAAGCTTTCTATGGCTGTGAATAAATCAAAATTGTTGCACAGGATATCAATGTTTTTTTATACACTGTCTGAGCTGGCATTGTTACTGTGTGAATGATTCTCTATACATTTAGTTCTTGATTTTACAAATGTGCATATACACACACACACATAGAATCCACAGTGTTAGAAGTAATTCCTTAAGTGACTCTATTTAAAAAAAAAAGACTTCCTTTTTTGTTCTTGTACTAACATGTTTACATTTTTTTAAACAAGACATATTTATTGAATTATCACGTATGACATATGGAATCATATATTTATTTTGATGAAAACAAACCATATTGCTATATTTCAGTTACAAATATTATGCATCACATATAATATTCTATACAGTTATTGTTAATTAAACATTACATAGCTCATTCAATTCCTGCTTTCACTTAAACCTCATTCCTCCTCCAAAACATTATCCTGCATGTATTGTTCCCACAATTTCCTTTTGTTCTATGTAATTTGCTCCTATCCTTTTCTAAAGATCCCACTTCCATTTCTTTTATCTCTGTTACTATATTCACTACTTCTAGTACAGTTTGTTTAAACAGCAGGGGAAAAGCAAAGAATATTAATGGATATGAAATCAGAACTAGGGACAAGTTTTAAATAATGTTCTTATGCATTTAAAAGTTGGCGGAATAACATATCATGCACCTGCATGCATTTATAGAAGGCTGCAAAGTTCAAAATTCAAAAGTGCTATTATTCAGTAAGTAATCTTCAAAAATTTGCTAGAAAGCCACACACGTTTGATGAGCAGTCTCAAAATATGATGTGAAAATCAGAGGCAGTTAAGTGTTATGAATGATATGAAGTCTAAAACTCCTATATCTTCCTTTATTTAAATACAATCCATAACATTTTGCCAATTAAAACACAGATTGTACCAGAAGCAAATGAAAAATATGAGGCAAAATGAGAGAGAGTCATCAAATTTGAATATTTATGTTATACTAACTGGAAGTATTTTGGCATTCAGCTCCTACCTCTTTCCATCAGCATAATTCACAGTAACAGGCAGTAGCAACAACTCTTGTCCAGACTGATTTATTTACACCTGTTGAGCCCTCAGACCATCTACTAAGGATAAAAGGAAGACAGCTGGCAATTGAAGGCAGCATAACAGCCAACATACCTCTTTAACAATTCACTGAATGGACATGGTAGTAGTCTGGCAGTAGCTGTTAACTAGCAGCAGTGGCCACAGCAACAGCAACAACATCAGTCAGACCACACTGCACTTCTGGACCCATCAAAGCTGAAGCCTGCTATGCAAAACAAGAAGAGTGGGACTGGACCCTGAGAAATAAGCCACTAAGACAAACAACCAAACAGATTTTGATCTGCAGTTTCTAGCAGCTATGCAGGAGAGCCAAAAGTGGTACTTCCAGTAAGCTGACACTCTCTCTCTCACTCTGGTAATGGCAGCACACTGAAGCTTGTTTCCAACTCCAGCCCACACTAAAACAATGATTTAGCAGCTGTAGAACTAAGCTAGGTAAAAAATTATACAAACCAGCAGATCTTCTGATGCCTTTTTACTAGATTATCAAACTGAAAAACTGTGAAATTCAGTGCTGGTTTAACCAAACAATCCAAAAGAAAGAAAATAAAACCAGTGAAGAAAAATCCACTGTAATAGTAGTAGAACTTCAGTAAGCACTTTCGTCTTAAAAAAAGACTTCTTCAGACTGAAGTGAATACAATTACAAAACATTTAAATAACCAATTAATAAGTTACATGACAGGCTTGCTCAATGTTTTAACCCTTTGTGTTTCAAAAACATAATGAACTCTTCCCTATTATTCAAGCCTGGAAAATGCCATGCATTTAATTTTACCTGCCACTTATATTCAAGCCATCCTAATTCGTCTTTTCTTCACTGGTTTTATTTTCTTTCTTTTAGATTATCAGACTGCTTATTGCATTAGCTTTTAAGAGTCGTGCAAACTTTGTGGTCCACAGGTTAAATGCTAGGCTTTCAGTCTGCTGATTATTAAAAGCCAAGTTAATAAGCGGAGGACAGAGTGAAACACTGAACATTATATGCATAAGGTTAAGACCTTAACCATTATATCAGGCTTCCTCCCATCATTGTTACAGTGCATTCCCATGTGGCTGTCTTTTTCACAACCATTATTTTTTTATATTGAACCTGCATTTCTTATTTTTGCTTGTTATCTGATTCATATTTTGTTGTAAAAACATTCATTTTCTTAATTAATGCTCTTAAATGTGCACTTGCTTTGTACATATTCACAGCTTTTGATATGATCAAGTCTTCCTCTGTTAATGGTCTGAACCTTATTTCATCATTTGTATACCATAAATAATGCCTCATATAGAAATTATGCAACTTCCAAAATTCATTGTCTTTGCTTCTGTTCTTCTTCTCAGTGTACTAAGTATATACATTCCTTATAGGATTGTCTGCTCTTCTGAAGAGAAAATATGTCTTCTGAACTGGCAGTACTTACTGATTTTTTTCTCTGTTTCTCCTTTTCAAGAAAAGAGTTTGATAGCTCTGTGGTTTTCCCCCTACCAACAAGGAGGAATGCTTACACTGAACAATTCCAGCCTTCCTAGTAAATCCACTTATAGTAAAGAATAATTACAATTTTGGATCTAAACCTTAGAGTTTGTCAAATTTACTTGAAGTACAAAAACTGCAGAGAGTTACAAGTTAGCCATATTTCCACTGTGCATTTTACTTGTACAGTTCCAAACGCATAGATTTTTGAAAGCAAATATTTTCTTTCCTTTTGCAGATGTTTTTCTTCAGTTCTGCCAGGAAGCATTATAAATAACACACAGACACAGGAGTCCAATTGCTTTGAGGTCTATACTCCAACTGATTTTTTCTAGAAGCAATGGTGCACTGCAGCATATTATACAATGCCTACCCTAAAAACGTGCACGCTGATTGGCCAGCCCAACCAGCGTGTAAATCAAAGGTCCGTTTTCCGTTCTCGCTATGTTAAAAGAGTTTAACATAGCGACAAAAGCAACGGAGATCTCCGTATGTTAAACTCTTTAACAAAAGCAACGGAGATCTTGCGATCTCCATTGCTTTTTGTTATTAACAAATAAGCAGCGGAGATCTCCGCTGCTTATTTTAAAGCTGTCTCGCTATGTTAAACCCATTTAACATAGCGCAACGGAGAACTCTCCGTTGCTTTTGATGTACTGCGAGGCATCGCAGTACATCAGAACTGCCGCGAACACCAGACAGGTGCGGAAGGGCAGCAAATAATGGGTCTTTGTACCAAACCACGCAACCGTATATTGCTATATTAATTACTGCAAAAACGCATTCTCATTAACTCTGTACGGTCATGTGAGATAAAAATGTTGGTCTGATGAATTTTTCCAGTTGATGTTGAAGCCCGACAGTACTATAATATCCATTACTCTTGGCTGACCAGTTTACATTGTCCACTGCAATGCCTTAAGAGAGATCAGGAAGGATACAGATCCAGGATAAGATTAAATATTTCAATTTTGTAAGGTGGCTATTGAGTCTTTATGAGTAATGTAAAGGAGTTATAAAGCTAAGGAAGAGACTGAATTTTGTCATGATGACTGATGGCTACTTATTTAGCTCCTTTATGGAGGCTACCCTTGCAAAAATATTATATTGACATTACAGGATTTCTGCATCCTTTATGTGTGATTCAGTCAAGGCTTCAGTAATTGCCAGAACACCAAGGACCTTACAGTTAGTTGCTCAAATCATCCAAACTCATATCACATGTGTTCAAAATAATGTCTCAAGCTTTTCTTGAGACATGCACATGCAACATTATATTGCTTGTATGTCTTTTCTTTCTAGGTGGCCTGATTTGCAGCCTGCTGGAGAAAGAATGAGACAAGTTAGGTTTAACATTGCCTGCTGTTTCTGTAAAATTTAATACATTTGAAATAAGAATAACAGTGTTTGCAGGGTATAGGGGCATGCCTCCACATAGAGGTTGCAGGTGGGATTACTGCCCTTGTAAAACCATGATTTTAAAGCTGAGTGGCATTTGCTGTTTTTGTCCACAAGCATGACTACCTGAGAAACAATTTCAAGAGTACTCACACTTGTGCGATGTAAGAGCAAATGTTGGTGAAGTACTGTATTCCAAGCTTTTGTGTACGAAGGTTCATATTGGAACCATGTCAAGGATTCTTTTGATGCAGTGCTGTTGTCATGGAAACATATTACAGGTGGCTTCAAGAGAGTCAGCTATTTATTTCTTAAATCTTCCAATTGTTTGAATGCTTTTGTTCTTTATACTGTATATGCTGTCACTTAAGAAGATCATGCAAAGTAAAAAATATCTCATCAGACTTCAGTAAGGAGATTGTGCCAGACTTCAGGATTCAGGAAGTGCTATCAGTCCTTCTGTGGATGTCTGGCAATAGATGAAACTCCCTCTAGGAGGAAGAAGGTGTGAGTTATGTCTGTGTTGTCTGTTCCCTCTTTCTCCCCTTATTATTTATATATTTATTTATAAGAGAAATCAACTGCAGTTTGTATTTCATGTTGATGATCTGGATGTGATTCTTGTTGGAAGATTTACACTGAAGGGTTGATTGTCAGCTGTGATCAGGACATCATAATTACATCTAAAGAATATTTTCTGTCTCAAAAAACTCATTCCAACAACCGACTTTCTAAGTGGTGATTGAAGCACTGGCATAATCTCATTTAGATTATTATGGTGTTATTTACCTTTAATTATAGAAGGGGGATCTGACATGGAAGCTGCATCATTCTGGTTGTACCTTAATGTCTAGCCATATAATTATGTTGCTTTCAGATTTACAGAGACTGCCAGTTGCTTCCAGATCAGCATTTAACAGTCATGTCCGCTTCCTCTATGTCCTTCACAAGCTGGGTCTTAGTTATTTAAAAGATCCTCTGGTGCCTTATGTTCCATCAGGAGAGGGGCAGTGCCTCCAAGGATACGTTCACAAAATTCTGATAGGTTATCTTTTGCTTATCTTACCCTATGCCTCTGGAATCAGCTACCTTACATGATTTGGGCATGTTACTTTGAGGCTTCCTTTAGAACATCCATAGGATCATAAGATCATAGGAAGTTACTAGGCTATTGGCCGTAAGTCCCTTATAAGCCTAGTCAAGAGTTTAGCCCATATTTAGGCAAGTCATCACCCAATGCCCCTGTCCAGCAGGGACATGGGTGGAATCCCAGGGATGTATTTTCTATTTCTCATCCAGTTCTCCAGGTTGCACTTAAAAAGGGGTAAAGAGGTACTCTGCATGATGTGGAGAGGGAGTCTATTCCACAGATTGGGGATTCTCTGGGAAACAAATCTGTCCTGCCAACAAGTCCTATTGATGTCACAGACCAGGTTGAGGCTGCATGTGCGGGTTACATGAGTGGAGCTTGACTTGCGGATATGCAGCAATCCCAGCAAGGCAGGGTCCGAGATCGCCTTGTATGCCAGATAGAGGTCACCTCTGTATGAGAACTGAGCAGTGAGATAGGGCTTTTAGCCTATCTGTGTATGGTAGAGGAACCTCTGTAGTCTCTCCAGCTGCTGCATGTGTTTTGTGAGATGCATGCCAAATGGGGCATTGTACTCAATAATGGGCCTTATAAGGGAATACAGGGATGTTATGACCTCCTTATCCCTGTATGAGATACCCTTACTTATGAGATGGGCCATGCAGAAAGCTTTCTGTACAATGGAAGCAACATGGTGGTCAAAAGTCAGGTTGCTATCAATCTGAGTACCCAAATCCCTCATGACTGATTGCATGCTTAGGACATTGCTGTTAATGTGATAATTTGTGGGGATGTCACTCTCCCCAAAGGGGATCATGATGATGCATTTTTTTGTATTCAGCTTGAGGCCATGTTTCTGGCACCAGTCATTTGTTTGGGTGAGACCCTCTTGGAGGATGTCCACATCACTATGGGAAATCGATGACAGTGCCCAGCTTGCAGTCATCTGCAAACTTGGTCAGCCACAGCCCACTGGTTTTGGCCTGCACCTCAGAGAAGTATATCCCAAATAACAGAGGCCTCAAGACCGAACCCTGGGGTATGCCACTCGATGTGGGTCTACTGCTTGAGGTGGCTTCCCCTAT
Source organism: Protopterus annectens (assembly GCF_019279795.1). Lineage (NCBI taxonomy): Eukaryota > Metazoa > Chordata > Ceratodontiformes > Protopteridae > Protopterus > Protopterus annectens. The sequence goes on along the minus strand of NC_056748.1, from coordinate 616,432,808 downwards.
TTTGACTAGGTGGGTTCTATCAGTGAGCCAGTGTTATCTTCAAAAGGTGGTTGGGGAGGTTTTTTAAACTGACTCCAGTACCTTTCTTCAATTTGAATATAACTTAATATGTTTAATTTTATTAGATTATTTCATCTGCCTTTCAAAGATGTTTTTTCTTCACTTTTTTGTAATAATAGCTGCTTAGCTGCTAAGAATTTTTATAGATTAAATTTACAAGTCAGTAAAAAGTAAACTTGTTCATAGGTTGGTACTAGGCTATTGACCCTAGGGCTTATACAATCCTAGCCATAACAATTCCCTGGCTATTTCTTCCCACACTATTTACTTCGCTGGAAATAAACTGCCTCTGCAAGGATTGAACCCAGGACCCCACACTCCATACACAAAGTAATTTACCACTAAACCATATAATCATATATCCATGTTTAACAAAAATGACCACTTAAAAAAGACATATCTGCTCAAATAAAACCCATTCCAGTCAGAAAAAGCAATGTTGCAACAGTTTGGCTAAGATCATTATACTTTGCTAGGTTATTTTACACAAATGTAACATTAGATTCCAAATGTAGTAAAACTGAGAAATTATGAGAATGGTATAAAATGTTTAAGCCTGATAGTCTACTGCCTGTTACTGACAAGGCCTTCATTTCTGTATTGTTTTATTTTAGTATCAGTGGCTCAATAGGTTACCCACATTATTTTATTACTGATAGATAAGAAGACTGTGAGTTCTATTCCCACACCAGGTATTTGCATTCATGCTCCATTACTGATACTGCATCACAGTACAATATGGGTGCTGCATTCCTGAGTGTGTGAGCCTTCAGACAAGATGTTAAACTAAAGTCCCATTTGGTTAAGTTGGTGGTATTTTATGTGGATGTAAAGATCCTATGGCTCTTATTGAAAAGAGGAGGGATGCTTTATTTAGATTATCAGTAATTCATATGTTTGCCTCTTTAAGGAATTTCCTCAGTGCCTTGGCAACATTTCCTCTGGGCAGTATAAATGTTGCCATGGGTCTCTTATGAAAATAGACCGCTGGCCTAGTGACACTAATGCAGTCAATATAACATAAATGAATGAATGAATGAATAAATAAATGAATATTGTATTGTCTAATTCCACTGATTCAAATGTAGACATGGGTATTTATTTATTTATCCATCTTTTGTTGACTGGCTTAGTCCCACTAGGATTGTCACCTCTTTTCAGGTGAGACTTAAGATAGTATTTATACAATTAGGAGAAATTTGGTCATGGCACAGAAGAAATGTAGAATTTTCTACATCCACCTGAGCTACCACTAAATCAAGCAGATGAAATTTCAGTTTAACATCTCATAGTAAGGTTATTTAGCTTGAGTATATTGAAGAACCATTACAACAACTTTCAGAAATATAAAAGTAATTTAGAAGCCTTTGGTGAACTGAGGATAAGCACCCACCCAAAACAGATGGTTAGACTCCTTGCACTTCCTTTCATTCTCTTATAACTTCCTCTGAGATTTCATAACCTTGGGGGAAGGTCATGAAATCTGATCAAAGTCTGTCAATATATGCCTGCATATTTATCAGAGGCACACTGAGACGAATAAGGTCTTCAACCACTGGACATTGCTGCAAGTGACTATAATCCCCACTGGCATTTGGAATTGCCACATGCACAATAAAATAATGGTACCTAACCCAAATGAACTGAGAACTACATCACTTTTATTAACTCAGACCACAAAGCCTATTTTTCCACTCTCCAAGCCCACCACAACAATAACCCTAAAAGATTCTGGAATGGAATCTCCCCTCTTCTTAACCCAGGTAAAAAAGAAAACCCTTGCCCCGACCCAAATGCCTCTGACTCAGATTTAGCTAGTCAATTCAACGCATTCTTTATTCATTCTATTTCCAAATTAACATCGTCCTTCACTGATAACCATGTTCCCCCACAACAGCCTCGTCACATCCCCTCCTCCTCCACCAGTATCTCTAGCTCCCAACCTGCACCCTTCTCTATGAACCCCATTCCCATTTCTACCATAAAAAACTTCTTCTAAAATTGAAACCTTGCTCTAATGCTCCTGATGAAATACCATCCTACTTCCTTAAGATAGCTGCAGAAGCCATTGCCTTCCCCATCTGCATCCTAATAAATCAACCAATTTTAGAAAGCCAGGTCCCCCAGCTCTGGAAAATGGCCTTCATTATCCCAATACATAAAGGCAGTAACAATAATGAAATCTCAAACTTCCGTCCCATCACTATCTTATCCCCTATTTCAAAACTTCTCGAAAAATGCATCCACCTACAACTCTTACCCTATCTAATAAACAATAACCTTCTTACTCCCACCCAGCATGGATTCTGACCAGGCCATAGCACCACCACTGGTCTCCTCTCCTTCCCAGAAACCATAAACAAAGCCTGTGACATTGGTCATATTGTATCCAACCACCTCCTAGACCTCTCTCATAACCTTCACCTTACTAAGCTCCCTAAACTAAATCTTTCCCAGTCCTCTATTAACTGGTTCACCAGTTACCTATCAAATAGGCAACAAGCAGTTAAGTGGAAAAAAGCTACTTCACCATTCCTAAACACTCCCACAGGCGTGCCACAAAGGCTAAATTCTAGGGCCCCTACTATTCAATGTCTTCATTAATGACGTTCACCACGCCATCCCTAATACTAACCTCATCCAATATGCAGATGACTCAACAATAATCTGTTCTGCAACCTCCACCTATTCCTTAGCGTAATTAACCCAAGATGCCTTCTCCTCTACAGAACAATGAATGCTAGATAACCACCTAAAACTAAACGTATCCAAGACCAAACTAATGATATTCCCACCCTGTAAAAGCATCTCCCTAGACAAAAACTCTTTCTCTATCACCAGCCAAAATAACACTGTTCTTGAAACAGTCTCCACTGATAAATTGTTAGGAATCATCATCGATGACCAACTAAAGTTTGATAGCCATATTCAGGTAAATATTAAAAAAACTCACAAGAAACTTGGTATGCTTTATCGTCACAACCGTTTCATCCCTCCCTCCACCAGACTCGTTCTTGCCAATACTTACCTCATCCCTTCCCTCCTGTATGGTGCCTCTATCCTTACCAATCTGCAATCCTCCCTCAAAACTAAACTGTCCTCCTGTTAATTTGCAATTAGCCACAGATCCAATACCCATCACTGCATCTCCCTGCACCAACTGAACTGGCTTGAACTCCCCAATTATCTTACTTATATCCAACTTATCTAGGCACACAAAATAATTTTTTGACCCTCTCTCTGTCCCTTCCTTGCCTCTACCTTCCAAATGCATCATCAAAACAGATGCCTTCGATCTAACTTCCAAAATCTAACTGAGCTACATAAACCTGCCTGCCCTCCAGGTAAACATCTTCTTTCCTTCTGCTTAGCACGTCACTGGAATTCTCTTCCGTCTCTTATCCATACCACTAACAGTCTCTCTATCTTTAAAACTTTACTTCACTCACACCTAATCTCACAATGGGATGCTCTTGCTCTCACCCTACATAACATCCTACTATAATTCTCTCACTACTTAGCATATCTACTAATAGCTCTCTTCCTATATAACATCCTGCTATAATTCTCTCTTTACCCAATCATATCTTCTAATAACCTCCTTTAGCCCATAATCTCCAGAAGGAATTTGTATTCTTTTTTTTTACTACCTTAATTTGTATATAATGGAATTTTTCACAGGCTAATTTATTGTAACTGTTATTACCATGTATTCTCTTTCTAATCACCAGCTGTTCTTTGTGGAGCTTTTCTCCCCGGGCCTCTACTGAAAATGGACATATATCCAGCTTGACTAGCCCGGTCAACAAATGTTAAATAAATAAAAATAGAAAATAATGTCTGATAAACTTTTTGTAAAATTTGTAGGAATTGTTATCCTATAATCTTGTAATTCTGAAACGTATTATACTTGTAATTTCCTGAGCTTTTCTCCCCAGGACTCCATTGGAAATGGGTTCGTAGTGGCCCAATGGACTATCCGGGTAAACAAACTGCAAATAAATAAACAATAAATAAATAAATATTTCATACATGCAAGAAAATGGTTTATATGGATATGAAAAAAACACTTTTAACTAATGCGTTACTACTCCATCAGTCTCTTCACTGCTACCACTGAGATTAGAAATCTGGCTAGAAGATAGAATTGTGATTCTTATGAGTGATCAAAAAAGTGATATTTCATAGTATAATTGATATTCAAAAGAAGAACTTAAAAAGCATGCTTGCAGTAGGCTTCCCAGAACTCCTCATATCCATATTACTTATATAAACTAAATCCAAGATTGCTGTATATCTAGGAAAAGAAAACTCTCTGAGATACTTAATTCTCAGTGTTTAATAATTGCAAAACAGGGAAATTGCATGTAATGCATTAGACTGTTGACCAAAAGCATGTTGCAGTTAAGCAAGGCACTTCCTTTGCTTACTCCCTCTTCAGGGGCATTGTTCATAACTATTTGGCACTAACTCTACCCTTTGTAAATATTTCATAAACCAAAATTTGCTCTTTTCATTAAGTTTATTCCAACTAAATCATTATTTCTTTAAACTTCACCCTGAATCCTTGTTTTCTAATGAGTCCATGTCTCTTTGCAGATAACCATCTTTTAGAATTACCTACAGTAAACTCTCAGTTAACTGGCATCCACAGGGATTGGTAGATGCCAGATAAGTGTAGTTTCTGGTTGCTTGAGAGTTACTATTAAAATAGACATGACAAATATTGTACCCTATACTATAGCATACCATACCATAAACACTGTATTGATTTGATTTTAATATTGAAATACAGTAATTAAAAGCCTGGCTGGAATAATAATATTTTAAACTTATATTTCTGCTAGAAAGCATGGCATGTGGGGCAGTTTTCAGTGGCACACTGAGTTAATTGGAATTGAATAGAGAGAGAGAGAGAGAGAGTGAATGCATGCATGAAAGCAGACTGCGTGTGAGAGATCAGAGAGAGAAAGAGTGAATGAATGCATGTATGAAAGCTGAAGAGACTGTGTGTGTGTGTGTGTGTGTGTGTGTGTGTGTGTGTGTGTGTGTGTGTGTGTGTGTGTGTGTGTGTGTGTGTATGTATGTGAGGCAGAGACTGGAGAGAGAATGTGCAATCTGATGCAAACTGAGTGAGTATGGAGCAAGTGTTGACATTTTAGCTATTTGACTTGTTTGGTTTGACTTGTTCTCAGGTTGGGGGGGGGGAATTTATTTGTATCTTCCTTTTTAAAACTCTAAAACTCTAAAAACTTAAGGTATGTTTCTGCTGGGGAAAAACAGAAAGTGCAACACATGAAAAACTGAATTGTTCATACTGTACTGTATTTCTTCAATTTTTTTCTGGTTGCTTGGATTCTGGTTAACTGAGAGTTTACTGTATTCATCTTTTAACTGGCATTTTGACCTTTATCTCTCCCTCTCTTTTCTTTCTCTTCAAATTGGTCATAATTTATATTCCTCATCGCAGTTATTATTTTTAAAATCTTATCACTCCTTAATTATAAATGTAATATACTTGTATCATTGTTGAAAATGCTTATAAATATGACATTGATGTTTTTGTAATCGTGTTCATGTAGAGTCATGTCATGCAGCATTCACTGTTAATTTTTTTCACCTGCCTCTGGTTGTGGATAAAAAGGATGCTGGGACAAGCCCTGTTTCCTAGATAGCAAATGCTTAAACAAACAAAAATAAATAAATACAATTTTGTAGTTCACTGTTGACCATGCAGCAGTAGAGAAAACAAGCAAACTAAATAAAAAAAGTTGTGCTTTACTGTTGGCCATAGAGCTCTACAGAAATTGCTACTTTTGCTCCATTTGCTTTTTCCTATCTAAGGAAAAGGTTCCATTGTTTTGATGTCTTGGAGACTATCTGCTGAGTTATTTCCAGAAACCTCCATGAGGGGCGTCAGTACTATTGGTGGCAAAGTCTGCTTTTGGCTTGTGTGAAGGGTTGCAATGCATAATAGCACAGATACAGGCAAGGTTGGGGGAGTCCAGATATTTTCAGTTTCCAGCTTGCAGAAAAGTCATAAGCGTAGGAACTTTATTAATACAGAAAATAAATTTGAACAGTGTGTTGCTCAGAAGAGGAAGAACACCTCACAAGAGCCATTGGATTCCAATTTATATTGAAAGTTTCCAGTCAGATTCCCTACAATATTTTTCTTTATTATGTATAAATCTCATGCAGTATGTTATGTGCTAGTGAACTGTGAGAAAGAACATTTAAACAACATGCTGGATCACATCCTTTTTATTTATATGAAATAGTCAGTTCTGAATTATTCCTTAAGACCTACTTGTTTTTAGATCATTTGATCTCATTGTGAAATGATGCAACTACATAAACCTTAATTTGTTCCGGTCCCCTTCAATAACACACATCACACCAAATTACATTTGACAACCTTTATTAAATTTTCATAACATAGCTTTGATCACCAACTTTATTAATTACAACTATTCATGATATAATTGATTCTTAATACAGCATAACTTCCTTGTAATGTTAATCAGGGCAGCGTGCCTACTCACCCTGCCCCAGTAAGCAGCATGCATACCTCTACTCACTTACTTTACTTATGAAGCAGCTTCCCATCTCACTTCATACACCATTCATTGTAATGTTAAGCAGGGCAGCATACGTACTCACCCTGCCCAACAAGCAGGGTCCATACCTCTGCTCGCTTACTTTACTTAAGAAGCAGCGCCCCAAATCACTTCATACACCATCCATTGAATTACCTTCCACCAAATAAGCACCATCCTTACCTCAGCTTGCTTATCTATTCAGCAAGCTTCCTCCAACTACTTATTTCCTTTCCCCAAATCCTTGAAATGAACATCCAGACATCAGAGGGGGGAACAGAAGAGGGTAAGCCTATCCCTCTTCTCCGCCTACCCCCACTGATAAATAACCCTACTCCCCGCTAACGAAAAGAGGGAGGGTGGGTAGCAAGTTCACACCAAACTGTGATTGCTTAACCCTACTACTCGAGACTAAACCTCTTAAGCCCCTCTCCATCATTATCTCATTTCCTCCCAACCATCCCTGCCTCCACTTAACCCTTTCACCTCCCCAACCCCTTAAATCCTCCCAATATTAACCCCCCCCCATGAAGATGTCCTGGGACAACTTAGTTTGTTGCCAAACTTCATTTATTGTACTACCAGACAAAGCAGCTTATAACTGTTATCTGATTATTGACTCGTAGACCATTGGTTACTGACTGACTCATAGACTTTTGGTCACTAGGTAGACCAGCAGGTGCATTGATAAGTTAAAAAAATGTCTCAGTGTCATATAAAGATGTTTTCCAGTTCTTATGGATGAGTGCAGGTATTACTAAGCATTGCACTCATTCATACTTTGGTAGCTAAGCATCTGTTTGCGGCTGTGAGTGAGCTGAAGTTTACACCAGTCATTGATCTACATTTATGGAACTTTGTGATTGATAGACCAAAGTTGTTTGTGACTGCTTCTAACTGTTCCAGAAATAAATGTGTTTGTAATTCTGTTGGAAACAGAATGTCTAGAACAATATATTATGCTGACAGGTATAACCATAACATAAGAATATTCACATCTGGGCCATATTATTATCTTTATGTCTTGATCAACTCTTTGAAGCATGGGCAAACATAACCACAGTGCACATTAACATTATTATGAAAATATTTAGTTCAGTCCTTAATATTCCAAAGATAATATGAAGCCATTTTTTTGATTAGGTCAGGTTACTCCAGTATGCATTCTGTTCACCTAAACTTATCCTTCTGTAAACAACTGTTCTAACACTAGTTGATTTTGTTGCTCCTGTACCAACATGGATATCTGAGGCTAACCAAAGTTCACCGATAACAATACTTCATCACAAAGTTGCTATTTCACTTGATTACATCCTGAGTCATCAAACAAGGTAAACTACATGTGCTATCCCAACCTCAGAGTCTGACACATTAGATGATGCCATTTCTTCGACCAACATCTGGCACACTCATACAGTCTAACCTTGTCTTTTGGCTGTATTTAGTAGCAAAACATAGCCTTGTGCAAGCAAGGAAGGAAGTTTATTCTTTTCCTAAAAGATAGTTAGTTTGACTCTGCTGTCACTAATTTGCCTCCCCAAACACTAAAACTGGTGAACTTTCTACTCCCTTCTTACATTTTATTCATGTCCTTGTTTTTTAACTGGGTGATTAGAGAGATTCTAATATATTCAGGCAGTTATCACTTGGCTAATAGCAAGAATAATGTTACATTCCACATTTGCCAATATACAGATTACAAAAACATACACACTTTCCACCAAGTTTTCTCAGCCCCTCACAGAATAGTAAAGGACAGACCTACAGTGTTTTCAATATAATTTATGAGATAGTTAATAATTCAGGGTTTATAACAAGTTAACAGGTTGTGTGTAACCTAAAATGAAAAGGTAGGGTAGTAGTTCAGCAGTAGCGTGATCATCAGCATTAAAGCGTATTCAGGGTGTAGTTGAAGTTAGCATGCAGGTTGTTTCACAGCCAGGGGTTCTCTTCACTGAAACTGCCCCAAATCTAGATTGAAAATGCCTTACCACCACACAACTCTGCCTCCTCTTAAAAATGCACTGAATCTATTTTGTAAATTGTTTCTTCTTAAATTTTACCACAGGAAGTATCACTTCTGATCATTTCAGAATCTGCTTTAGTATTTTTTTTTAACTTCTACCTGTTCATGCTCTGGTAATTACTGGCTTACCTAAGATTCATTGAGACAAAACAAAGCACTAGCATAAAGTTATCTTTTGAATCTGTCTGTAGTTTAGATTCTGTGCAACCTTGTTATATTCTGAAATATTTCACTTAAACAGATTACTTTTAAGACTGATTGTAATGTAGGCCAGATACTGGCTAGATGCCAAAACAATTTCTATGTCTTCATGATAACTTTTCTACCCTTGGTCACGTATTGAACTGTAGAGCCTGGGACATATGGCTGCACTTCTTTTCCACAGAATTAGAGATTAGTTAACAGAAATTTCCTGGGTCTTAACATTCAACATAAAAATTACAGCAGGTTATTAATGCATAGTACTGTATGTTTTCTAATACTGCGGTGGTGGTGCTGCAGTAGTGTTGTCGCCTCACAGTTAGACGTTGCCCTTTTGATTCTCAGTTAGAGCGTCTTCTGTGTGGTGACATGCGTGAACGGGCGTTCCTTCGTTGAAGGTTGTGCATTAGGCCCGGCAAGCCAGCACATAAAACTCTACTGCCAATCATTAGTAGACCGGAGTTCCGCTGTGGCGACCCCTAACCGGGAAAAGCCGAAAGACACAAATAAACTGTATGTTTTCTAAACTATAACTCATGTAGGCTTTATACTTCTACTAACTGGCAATGGGTGCCTCATTGTATTGTATTCCATTAGATTTCACTTCTTTGTTTTTCTTAACTGAGTGAGTAATTATGAAGTCATCAAAAAAAAAAAAAACATGCCACCATTCAAAATCCTATGATGTAGTAATGATTTTGCCATTATTTGTTTCACAGTGAATACTTATTAATAAATGAGTAAATTGTTGTACAACAGTTATAGCTGTATTGAATTTTGCATTGGTTGTATTTTGTCAATCTATTACTAATTGTGTGTCTACTTACTATTTGTTTCATACAGGTTTATTGGTTTAAAGATGGCAAGCAAATTTCAAAGAAAAATCCACATTGTGTGATGAAGAGAGAAGGAGATGGAACGTGTTCTTTGAGTATCGAAGCATGTACTAATGATGATGATGGAAATTACACCATTATGGCAGCCAATCCGCAAGTATGTCACGCAATCTTAACTGCTAACTGTGAAAAGCTAAGGCAGGTCTGCAGTGCAAGGAGGCACCACAACAGAAGCATATGAAATGAGAATAGTTTCCAAGTTGTTTGACTTTATCACAGTTTGATTGGATGCTGAATATGTTTGAGGTTATTATTAAACATTAACTTCCAACATTAAGATCCTAATACATTTCTTATGCCATTAAATCCATCCACCTTCAGCCCCTTTTCCCCCTTTTGTACAGGGGGTCAGGGTGTCACTTCAGCAGTGACAGTCATCTCGAGCCAATGTTTACACCCCCAGGTGGCTTAGCCCTGCCACGGTAGCTCATTTGTACCACTCACTCGCACATACATTCTCACATGCAACCAGTTTAGAGTGTCCAGTCTACCTACTGCATGTCTTTGGAATGTGGGAGGAAACCGGAGCACCAAGAGGAAATCCACGTGACCGCAGCGAGGCCATGCAGACCCTGCACAGAAGGCACCCCAGCTGAGAGCCTTTTGCCATGAAGTGACAATGCTAATTGCTGCACCACTGTGGCCACCCCCAAATTCACTCATGGCAAACAGTTATGCTGATGTTATTTAACTGTTTTAGTTTTATTTATTTATGCACACATTAACCATTAACCAACTAATGCAGTCTATACATGGATATTTATTTTAGAAATATTAAACTCTATGATCAAAATAGTGGAAGAAAGACAATGACAAGGAATTAGAAGCAGTTATAATAAATTGGCTGTATATGATATACTGACATTTCTGCAGTGACCACACATTATTTTATGCCACTCATTAAGCTAACATATATCTTGGCCGTTGCTTTAAATTCAGTTAATGAAGTGTAGTGTAAATCGGCTCATCCTATCATCCAAACTTGAAAGTGACTAGGCAACCTGGACAGCAACACATGCAAGGTGTTGTTACCTTATAAAAAATCAATGAGGCTATTGCTCTAGGTGGGGAAATAACAAGCTTCAATAAGTTATGTGAGAGTCTAGTCATACATAGAACTATAACACCACTAATAAAAAAAAATAATTGAGATCAGATTTGACATATGAATTCAGTATTCCAAAAAGTTAAAATAAGTACTTTATTAAAACAAATAGAATGTTTCTGATTCAACAGCTTAATCAGCCTTCATAGGGGAATAAAAGAGTCAAAAAGAAACAGAATGTAACTAATGCACAGCTAATAAAGTAAAAGCTGGAGAACCAATAAATAGAAAACTGCCAATTAAACAATTAACCAGTGACAGCTTTCCAATCAAGTTCAGTTTGCAGGCTGTTGGATGAAGGCTATCATAATGAAAGCAAGACAGGTTTCTTTGCACCCAAGGATAGACTTAGCACCTACTCCTTTCTCTAAGTAGCAGTAAGGTGAAATAAGATCCCTGCTTTCTTTCAAATTATAAAATCCAGTGTAGTGGCATGTAGTAAATTATTAAGCAGGGAAACTGGTCATATTCCAATTCTTCATGTTTCTGCTATATTCCTACTGCCTGATAATAAAAGGCATTGCTTCCCTTATGCATTCCAGTCCACACTTGCATACAGCTACATACATAGACAGTATTCATACAATGGCAATAATATTCTTACACAAACGATTAATTCTGTTGTTAATGTTTATTCTGTTTGCATTCATCAAAATACTACATATACTAGACTGACCACATGGATTCATACCGTGTGTAAATAATCTGTGCTGTAATGTGTTCATTGTTATATAAAAATTACAATGAAAAACAAATCCACAATATTGGGACCTTTAGAAAAATGAAGGAACAAATGTATTGAGAAAATGTATTCTAAATAATAATCATGAAGCAGCATAGGTCAGAACCCTTTCCTCAATATCCGCCATTTCCATAGATCATGCATTATTTATATATTTATTGCTTTAGTTTATTGGGAAAGTCCGAATGGGCACAGGTTCCATTTTCAGTGTAGGCCCAGGAGAAATGCTCCATTTTAAAGAATGAGTAGAAGTCAGTTATACATGACTTACATAATAAATGTGCGTACAAACATACATAGAATAATAATGATCTTCTTCTTTCGGCTGCTCCAGTCAGGGATCGCCACAGCAGATCAACTGTTACCATTTCTTCCTGTCCTCTGCATCTTGCTCTGTCACACCAACCACCTGCATGTCCTCTCTCACCACATCCATAAACCTTATCTTAGGCCTTCCTCTTTTCCTGTTACCTGGCAGCTTCATCCTTAGCATCTTTTTCCCAATATACTCTGCATCCCTCCTCAGCACATGTCCAAACCAACATAATCTTGCTTCTCTGGTTTTGTCTCCAAACCTTCCAACCTGGGCTGACCCTCTAATATACTTATTCCTAATCCTGTCCATCCTCATCGCACCCAGTGCAAATCTTAACATCTTCAACTCTGCCACGTCAAGCTCTGACTCCTGCCTTTTTGTCAATGCCACTGTCTCCAACCCATATAACATAGCTGGTCTCACTACCCTCTTGTAGACCTTCCCTTTCACTCTTACTGGTACTCATCTGTCACAAATCACTCCTGACAATCTTCTCCACCCACTCCATCCTGCCTGTACTCTGTTCTTCACCTCTCTTCCACACTCACCATTACTCTGAACTGTTGATCCCAAGTATTTAAACTCATCCACCTTCACCACCTCTACTCCCTGCATCCTCACCATTCCTCTTTCCTCCCTCTCATTTACACACATATATTCTGTCTTAGTCCTGCTGACCTTCATTTCTCTTCTCTATAGAGCATATCTCCACCTCTCCAGGGTCTCTTCCACCTGTTCCCTACTCTCACTACAGATCACAATGTCATCTGCAAACATCATAGTCCATGGGGCCTCCTGTCTGATCTTGTCTGCCAACCTGTCCATTACCATTACAAATAAGAAAGGGCTCAGAGCTGAACCTTGATGTAATCCCACCTCCACCTTAAATGCATCCGTCACTCCCACCGCAGACCTCACCGCTGTCACACTACCCTCGTACATATCTTGTACCACTCTTACATACTTCTCTGACACTCCCGACTTCCTCATACAATACCACAACTCCTCTTTAGGCATCTTGTCATATGCTTTCTCTAAATCCACAAAGACACAATGCAACTCCTTCTGGCATTCTCTGTACTTCTCCATCAACACTCTCAAAGCAAACAGTGCATCTGTAGTGCTCTTTCCTGGCATTAAACCATACTGCTGACCACTAATCATCACCTCCCTTCTTAACCTAGCTTCCACTACTCTTTCCCATAACTTCATGCTGTGACTGATCAACTTAATCCATCTGTAGTTACTACAGCTCTGCACATCACCCTTATTCTTAAAAACCGGTACCAAAACACTTTTTCTCCATTCCTCAGGCATCCTCTCACTTTCCAAGATTTCCTTAAACAATCTAGTTAAAAACTCCACTGCCATTTCACCTAAACACCTCCATGCTTCCAGCCACTGGGGATGCACAACTTATTTTTAACCAGAATCAGCTGTAAATAGATAGTGAGTAGGGGACAGTGAAATAATTATAGGATGAAGATGATTACAAATTATAAAGGCATATTGAAGAGGTCCAGGTAAAAGTGAGACAGAAACAGTAGTGGACAGGAGTAGATGATAGAGAGTGTGAAGAAGTAGCCATATTATGGCCAGTTACATAAAAACTTGGTGACCGTTAGAAGGGTTTGGATATTATCCAAGAACATTACATTATTGTAACTGAATAGGTAGGGCTTTATCTGAGTTTTAAATGATTTTAGGGAGTGTTGTTGTCGTATTGCTAGCTGGTTGGAGTTCTAGGATTTAGAGAGGTGGTGGGAGAGTAGTAATTTGCCTGCAGAATTGTTTAGTTAAGATACATGTAATTGTTTTTTGTCCAATGAATGTAGTGACCTGGAAGAGCTACATATTTGTATGAGGTTGGAGACCGAGGGACAAGTGTTATTTTTATACACAATGTTATGGGTTTGTGAACGTTGCGAGTAGGTTAAATAATGTGGGAATTCCAGCCACTGGAATTCCTTTTAGGGCAGCACAGTGGTGTGTTGGGTTCTATTTAGAAAGTTGGCAGTGAATCATTCTGTTTTGTAGTAACATTGCTTAAGTTTGTTTAGCAAGGTCATGTGAATGCTGTTAAGGATGGGTGCAGAATATGTTCCAGTAGGCAAGAGGAGAGAAAAAGTAATGTGTTTTCTTGTAGTGTCTAAGAGGAAAGGGTTGGCTATAAAGAGAGAATGTAGTTTTTGGTGTAATTTTTTCAATGTATTTTGGATATGAGTACCAAATTTTAGGGTCTTATCTACACAGATGACTAGCAATTTAATATGTGTGACTGGTTCAGTTTATGGTTTGTTGAATGAGGTGGTTGAGAAGGAGGTTTTTAATGATTGTAAGCTGTGTGGGAGTAAATAGAATAAGTTTGGATTTATTTGGGTTTAGGAATAGCTGGGCAGGTGTCAGCCCTATTTGTATAGAGGAGAAGTAATTTTGGGGTAAGTTCTTGTAATTTGTTGATTTTTTTTGCATGATACACATAACTGTGGCATCATCTGCATACTATATAGGAGATGCAGTTTTATAGGCTTTATGTTGGTCATTGATGAAAATGCTAAAGAGAATATGTTCAAGATCGATCCTTGTCATACACTGACTGGGACAGGGAGGAAGGATGAGATGTCTTTTTGCCACTTGACAGCTTGAGCTCAATTTTGGAGGTAGCTATGAAAGGGTTCCTATTAGAACCACGAACGCTTGAAATTTTGAATGGCATATGGTCGACACAATATGATCAAAATTTCAAGCATTTGAAGGTTAAACAGAACAGCGCCGTTTGGTGCAGAATGGGAGAATTTCCCTTTTCTGCACTGAAATGCGATCTGGAGTTGGTCTATTTAAGTAGAGGGGTATGAGGGGTGCAGGGGGACTTGCCCCCCTACCTGCACTGTTAAGGTAAGTTTTTTTTTTGTTTTATTATATATTCAAACTTTTAAACTTCGATCATATGTTGTTGAACATATGGGATTCAAAGTTTAGAAAGTTCACATATATAATATAGACCCGCTATGAAACCATGATGTAGCAGTGGTGTTGAATCCCAAGTTATGAAGTCTGTGTGGAATGACAGAGTGAAAGACTGTATCAAATGCCTTGGATAAATTAAGGAAGAGGGCAAACACTAGGTTTCCATCATTCCTATTTTTGTTCACTGCATTGGTGAAACTAAGGAAAGCAGCAGAGATACTGCAATGAGGTACTGTGGTGAGGACAGAAGCCATGCTGAGATGAAGAGGGGCAGTTATTTTGTGTGAGGTAATGCAAGAGCTGTGTCTGGTTGCATTTTTCAAGTATTTTATATCGGTGGTGAGGATGGCATATTCACTTATAAAACAGGATGTTATATTCACTAACAAAATAGCGTTTATCAAGATGGCAGGGAATATGTTCAGCAGGATGATTATGTTTATTAGAAGTCATGGTCACATTTGTGGAGGAATAAAATTAATTGACTGTTAATTCCTAAGTTCCTAAAAAATCAAACAGTTGCCTACTTTTATGCCAGACACTTAGAAATTCTCCAAAAAGTAATGAATATGTCAAAGATGCTGGTTGCCAGCTAGTGGCAAAACCTGTTGTGAGTCACTTTGGTATACAATTCCAAAAATTCACATGCTTCACCACAGCAAGTAAGTATCAAATCATCTGTATAATATTTATATTAGATAAAAGCATGCCTTAGATTGACAAAACACTCTGTGGTAAATGTATATTGAGTTTTAAGTAATCCCTCAGTTAAGATGGCCTGGGGGAGGCAAAACAAGCCTTCATCACAGTGCCAGTCATTTGTTGATACATTTGAGCATTAAAGTATTTTAAACAAAACCACACCAGTTCTAGAACAAATAATACAATGAGATGTGAACTAAACAAATAATCCAATGCTTCCAGGCTACTAAAATTCAACATCCACAGTGACCCCTGTCAAAAAAAAAATCTATGTATCTGGATTTATTTATTTGTTTTAATGAATTATTTATTTTAATCTTTCAACATATTGTTACTTTGCAATATTTTTTCACAAAGGTAATTTTATATGGAAAAAGTAATTCATTATTAAGTTTAAGTTTCAGTTTACTATAATGCTTATCATCGGAGCACTTTACAATTCTAACAACAACTCGAACAATGTACTAGAATAATTGATGACCAAAAAATAACAACAACAATAATAATGATTGTAATGAATCTGCTAAACAAATCCTCACCAACGTTAAAAATCTGTAACTGTTACCAGTTAGCAAAATAGAACTATGTTGCATTAATAAAAACAGCATTGCTTATTATTACAGTTGGCACTAAAATATTTAATTGGATGAAAATTCAAATTCAATACAAACACAGTATACCCTGCTGTTATTTATTCAGTGCTAGAAAAATGACATAAAAACAGTCACAACAGTCTTATAACCTTTCTACACTAGCCAAACTAAAGCAATGTCTATCTACATACTGAAACAGACTTACAGTTTATAATTTATAATCTTAACTTCCAACATTGTTGAAAAGGTGCTTCAACAACTGATAAGCCATCCAAATGAACTCACAACAGCAGCATGCCAAACCATACAAATATAGCAATATAATGATTTACTGACAAAGTGTCTAGCAGCCAGCAGCTGATTAAAAGATAAAAGCCAGATAAACGGCTACAACGTCCATAGAGAATCTTCGCAACATATTCCAAATTGGAAACAAAATGTATCATATTTTATGATCTGGTGACTACTTGCCACCATTATTGTGAGCATAACTATGTCACTGAACTTTGAGTAACAGCGGTATGACAATACAAATTGTGTATTTTAACAAGATGAGTGTGGACAAACTTCTCATTTGAGATCTGTAGCTATAACTAAACTGAGTCTCATTTCTTACATACCTAACTATGTACATGTTAAGCTTTCATTTAATATTAGTCCGTACCTAGTAATAATAAAGATATATATGTATAAATGGATATATAACCAGCCATCAAAAATTCAGTACATTGAAAGTCAGCTGATCAAACACAACTTGGCAATCAGCAGACTAGCTAAAAAAAACAAAAGAACAAGCCTCCCTGTAGCCACACTCCTGCTATTATATATACCAAACCCAAGATTGTACTACAGTGGGAAAAAGACAAATTTCCCAATCCCCACTGTACCGACATTTCAAACAGAACAACTAGCGCTATGTTTGATAAGCTTATTTTTGATCAGCTGTGCTGGTGTTTTTTGAATTTGACTAGTTGCCATTTGACAACTTGTCAGTGTTCTGCATAAATATACAAATGTATAAATATATAAACATTGTTACCAGTAGAAGAAGAGAGCTTGGCTATCCGGTTTGCCTTTCATTGCCAAGTAGCACCTTAGAGCTATACCATCTGTCATCACTTCCCCACCTTTCTTCCATCTCTGCCACATTTTGCTGAAACTGTCTGACACCAACTCAAGGACTGATGACTCTCTCTATGAAGCAAAATCCCAAAATTTCAAGTTAGAATTTATATGCATTATTGGAAGGTGATACATTCATAACCCATTATTTTTCCTCATCAGTTTTATCAAATCATATTCACCTTTCATGACCTTTTGTAGTATGGACCCATGTAGTGACTTAATTTTTACAACCAGAGCCCAATAAGCTTTCTGCTACATTTCCTTCCCCCCAATTTATCTGACTCAGTTCATAATCTGATTCCAATATCAAAGAACCTAAGTTAATTCTTACAGGCACAAACTGGTCAAATATCCTAAATACTACCCAAGCTGACCTTGCAGCAGAAGGCTTCAAGAATACCCTCCAAAACCTACAAGACACATGCCTTCCATTACTAAGTAGATGTTACAAGACAAAGAAGAAAAAGAAGAAGAAATGGTGGTCTTATCACTAGGCAAAGCATGGCATAAATGGAAAGCTAACCCCTGCTTCAGCAATCATATTTTCAGTACATTCTCTCCCTGTGATTTCCTCTCAGAATTGTGCAACCTTCCAGCACTATGCTCTATCCCTGCTCCCTGCACCTGTACTCCTATTTCCCCTTACATCCCTTCATTTTATTTCAAACACATCAGAAGCAAATAAATAAATAAATAAATGAATACAGCGTCTACTTGAGCAGCTAAACCTTCACAGTTCTCCAGGCACAGATGATCTCCAGCCCTTCTTCATCTATCATTGTAGAGAATACATTGTTCACCAGTCCAATACATATATAACCTCTGTGTAACATAAAACACCATGACATCTATATGGAAAGTAACAATTGTTGACCTCCCCCCTCCCAAAACAAACAAATCCCTCCAAACTCTCTAAGTGTTATCTAATATCCACTATTCCCATACTAGCTAAAGTTTTAGAGAAACTAATCTATATCCAAATTACAACCTCCTCTCATCTAAACAGCATGGAGTCTGGTTAGGTCACTGCAAACTAGCAACTGTTCAGACCATCACAGAAGAAAATCTGTTAATCCTGGATGCAGAAGAACTTACTGGAACTCTGTTTATTGACCTGACTAAAGTTGTTATATAGTAGATCACATCTTGCTACTAAACCACCTACTTGACAAAAGCAATAGTCCAGATGTACTACCCTAGTTCCAGAACTATCTTTCTAATTGCTACTTCTGTGTAAAAAGTCGATTCATCCTTCTCACCTCTAGACAATCAAACAAGGAGTACCAATAGGGTCCATCCTTGCTCCCCTCCTCTTCTCCAAACTATCCTTGGACCCATCCCACCTTCCCCAACTTCTTTACTCCAGTGATATGGACCTATGGTCTGATCTAACAAACATTTAAAAATCCTTCAGATAGAACTGTATACAGTCTGACTTTCTGTCTCTTAACACGTGAGCCAGCAACATAAACCTCTTCTCAAATCTTCCAAGAACAAAAGCATTGTTCTTTGGAACTAAACCAAAGTTTAATAAATGCCTTCAGCACCTTTAACTTTGGATCATAGTAATACTGCTTTAGAAGCTTGCACTTCATTCTTATCCATTGGAACTGTCCAGACACATCTCTTATCATCAGTCTACACATAGAAAACACTGGGAGAAAGATTAAGCCACATAAAGTAGGGTTAGGCCAAGCTCAGAGAAAGGATGCCCCCCAATCCACGCCCCGCTGTAGAGGAAGCAAGTAGTTCACAAAAATCACAAAAACTGATAGGCCAAAAAAGAGCCATAAAGATGATAGAGTGGACTATTGAGGATCAGAAAGAAATTATATATTATTACAATTATGCAAGAAGCCCAGAATTTCCAGACAAAATATATACTAAAAGATTGAGAGAATGATTACAAGAAAGAAAAATGCTTGCACAAGAAAAACTTACAAAATCGCACAGTCATATTTAAAGACCTCCTTAAATCACACCTTTAGGCTAACCCAGTTTGCAACTGCAAAGACCCCACCTGAATCCTGACCCCCACTGAAGGCAGCTTACACCCCAAAGCCTCTGATGCTCACTTTACACTGTCACCTAACTGCATTGAATACTCTGTAAATATTACAAATATGTACCTGCTTCTGATGCTCACTCTACACTGTCACCTATGTGCATTGTATAGTGCTGTAAATATTGTAAATATGTACTTATGCACGCATACTGTACTACTACTGTAAGGTATGTGATATCCTGACTGTACTATGACTTTCTTTTGCATTTAGCTGTTTTATGCCTTATATGTTAGCAATCTGCCATTTGTTACCCAACTTCTGTTATTGCAATCAACTGTCACTCTTTAATAACCTATGTATACACATTGTAACTTCTTTGGAGCTTTTCTCCCCAGGACTCTGCTGAAAATGGACTCCTACTGTCTAGTTGGATTTATCCCGGTAAAATAAATGTTAGCTGAAATAATAAATAAATACATGCAAATTTGTTTTCATTAATAGAACAGATTAATGAAAAACATTATATAGACCAGGAAACCTTCCAGACAGTCCAAGTATGAAAATGTAAAGAACAAAATCTAGAGAGATTTTTGAAAGGTATAAAAAAGAAATGTGGACATGAGAAAAAGAGAGAGATCTGATATGGTGCAATGTTCACGCAAAGGAGAAAGCCAAATTAATTAATACAAAAAAGTAGCTATAAAGATGTTCAAAGAAAAATACAGGCAAAGGCACCCAGATATGGAACATTTCAAAATACAAAATATAAGATCTGCGTGGGGAACATAGAATAGAAAATTAGTAAAGCAGAAGTTAAAAAATAGAGGCTGAAGTTATGGAATACCTGCGAAGTAAACAATTTAGTGTAGAAAGTCAAACACAGGTTATGTCACAGCATGATGGAGCAATGAGTCCCCCAAGTACGGAGAGACAGGAGGGGCAGGAGACATCTGAACAAGAAATATGAACATGGAAAAAATAAAAAGATTTAATATGTTGCAGTATTTATGCAAAGGAGAAAGCAAAACTAATCAATATAAAAAACAGCACCAAAGATATTTGAAGAGAAATATAGGCAAAGGCATCCAGATATGGAAAAATTTACAATATAAAACAAATAAGAAAACGAAGGGAGGAAATTAGAAAAGAGGATTAATAATGGAGAAGTTAAAGATAGAAAATGAACTTATGGACTACCTGTGAAGTGAAAGATTCAGTGTAGAAAATCTAACTCTGATAACGTCGCATCATAGCATGATAGAATAATGAATCCCCAAATTAAGGAGAAACCAGTGGAGCAGAAAGAATCTGATCAGTTGCCATATGAAGATACTTTGGAGCCTTCAGTAGGAAACCAGTATGAAAGTTCAGTTGGAGTTGCACAGCAAAGGGAGGAACAGGAACCTGTGGCAACTCTGACAGTCAATGTTGTTGAATGATAGGCCAGTGAGTTCCCATATGAAAGAGCAATGGATGACACAGCATGAAGATGAAGAGAATATGGCACAGGAAGATTTTCTGGAATTTTCTGTAGAATGTCCACAGGAAACAGAAAACAAAGAATGTGCCCTAGTTTAGAAGAAAATGATCTAAGGGAAGTATTGCTTGATTAAATAGATATGGATAGACATATAAAGATGAATGAAAGAAACCGAGTACAGAAAGTCAAGAAGACCCAAAATGTTAGATGTTTGATGAAACAAATGAATACAGTAATCAAGACTGTTCATAGAAATTCATTTAATATTATAGAAGTAAATAAGATATATTACTGTGCAGCTAAATTCATAACAGATAAAAGAGTTAACACAAAAACACAGGGCAGTAAGGTAAAAGAAGAGTAGAAATCAGATGCCATCGTGGAAATTATCAAAGAAAACTATAAAGTAATTAAGACAAGAAGTGTTACTGTTAGAAGGATACAGAAGAAGTAACAGATTAGCAAAAATACTCAGAAAGACAGATGTGATAAAATCAATGTTCAGTATCAGAACAGACCAGGCTCTCTCATACACTATTGCAAATAAAAAATGAAAAATATCACTGCAGGCAGAAAAACAGATATGCAGATAAATATAAAGGAAAAGTACAAAATTAACAATTTCTTGATGACTCAAAAAAAGTTTTATAGAAAATTGGGAAACAATGTAAAAGGACTAGAAATACCACAAAAAAAATATGCTGAGGTACTTAAATGCAAACTTCCTAAACCCCAAAGACCTCCTAGACAAAGTACATATAACAAACACCCTGAACAGCCCTGACTGCACTCTTTCAAAACAACACCCACATCAACACATGTGGCAACATCTTATGGATTCTTTACTTCTAATCCCATAAGGCAAGCCACCATGGAATAAATCAGTGGAGACTCCATTGTGAAACACATTGATGTCCCTTTCACCAGGGTGATTAAAGAGAAGTTCAAGGTCAGTTGATTATCAGGGGCCAGGATTCACCACATCACTCATGCACACACTCAGGTCATTGGATCACAAGTACCATTATGACTCTGTCATAGTCCATGTGGGTATAATTGACCTGAGACATACCTCCCTAGACTATATGAAGAGAGACATCATGGAGCTCTTGGCATATGTGTCCCAGGCTGGTATGAGCTTAATGTTGAGCAGCATTTTATCATTTCCAAATATGATGCCACAATATGAACAAAAGATGACTGACTTTAATAATTGGCTTAGTGTCTGGTGTCATTATAAGGGGGTGCAATATTTGTCAGCATGGATGCAGATGGTCAACAGACCACTCTGCTTTGCCAGGGATGGTCTGTACCTCTCCCCTCTTTGCTTGCGAATATTAGCTAAAAAACTGTCCTCCCTCATAGTGCCTTTTTCAGGCAATGCCAAACTGTGTAGGGGCAGGGTATTCATACCCTGGGTTCTCCTGGTACTGAACATTTGAGGGCATTCCAGCTGCAAGCATCTGGCTAGGTGCATGTGTCTGATAAGGATGATAGTGTAACTTCCTTGAACCTGAATGCCATACCCTTATTTATGAGCTGGTTGACATAGAATGGTTTTCTTACAATGTTGGCTACACGTTGATCAAAGGCCAGATTGTCTACATATTTTCCCAGATCCATAACTATTGGGTCAAATCATAAAGGTGTAGTATTGATGGAGTAATTAGCTTGGGTGGATGATTTCCCAAAAGGCACTATAATGCATTTATTCCCATTGAGTTTTAATCCATGGCTTTAGCACCAGTCATTGTTTGTGTTAGACCATCTTGTTGGATGCCAGTGTACTGGGGGAATCTGTAATATATATAGTCATTTGCAAACTTGGTGAGCCAGAGGCCTTTAACATTAGACTTGACCTGGGGTGGGAGGATGGCTTAATGGTTGAGGTGTTTACCTTACAAACACAAGGTGCAAGGTTTGATTCTCACATGGGGTAATTGGCTAGGCTTGAAATGGCCCACAAGGGTAGTTAGCCTAGTACTAATCTATGAACCTATGAACCTAAGTAGATGTCAAACAAGAGTGAGCACAACACGGAACACTGGGGTACTCCACTGGTGACCACTGTCCTGGTTGAGGTCTTTTCACCAATTTTGACTTTTTGGGTCTTAACTGTGAGTCAGCCAGCAATCCAGTGAGTTATGTAGGGAGTTATGCCTAGTTATGAGAGTTTGTCAATAATACCTGAGTTGAGTATTATATTGAACACATTGGCCAGGTCAAGGCAGGCAGTAGGCACTGTTTTCCCCTCATCCATAGCCTTGGTAACTCTCTTGAAGATATCCAGGTTGAATAGGCACGACCAGTGTTTGTAGGTTGCCAGTGTCCTTGTTGATAACTTCCATGACAATAAATTCTATGCCATTGCATATTAGACTTGTCAGACTGATGGGTTTGTAGTTCCTAGGGTCAGTTGATGGTCCACCCTTATGGAAAGGGAAGACTGTTGCGGTCCTCCATTAACCTGGAAAGTAACCTGCTCTGAAGCTGTAGCTGAAGAGTATCTCATGTGATGTGATCCTGTAGGTCATGTTTTAGGCTATTTAAAAGGGAAGTGAGGTATTGTCAGGGTCCATTGCAGCAGTGTTCCTGGCCTTAGTGAGCAGTGCCATGACCTGCTCCGTTAGTAGTTGGGGGGATATGCTACAAGTGATTTCACAGGGGGTGTGGGGGTGAAGTTAGAGCTAAATTTAGCAACCAGTAGATCTGATATTTCACGCTGGTCAGTGAAGGTTGTATAATTTACAGACAGTTCTGAACATTGCTAAGTGTTACCTTTAAGTTTTCTGACAGGTGAAGAAGGCCTTGTGATTGTCCCTAGCCTGGGACGCTAACCTGACCTCATAATTGGCCTTGTTGGACTTTATTAGTGCTTTCATCTCTGTGAGAGTTGCTCTTTCTGATTTTGGCCATGATTTTGTTTTTCTTTTGTTATATACCCTGTTCGGGTAAGGATTCCACCAATGGGCTTTGGTTTTGGTGTTAGACATGGGTTTACTTCTAGTAGGTATGGCAGCCTCAGTGCAGCTATTTACATTTGTACAGGGCTTTAATGAATAATTCTACATAGTTAGCTGTGTTCTCAGGGTTTGGGGAAGCTGTGCATTTTGACAAACTATCACTTAATAGGCTGTTTAGAATAGTTCCTCACTGTTATGGTTAAGTTGGATTTTCTGGGTTGATTTTATTTCAAAGGAAACAGCTTTGTGGTCCAACCTCACCAATGAAGGTGTTATAAGGGGAGGATGCAAGGTTGTTCCATGTTGGTATGTTTCATCCTCTGGTTGTAGTGCGCACTATCTGGTCTAGGGTGTTTGTGTTGATAAAGTTCAGGAAACACCATGCTTGTGAATTAGAGATAGTGTACATTTCCCAGTCTGGGGAGGGGTAGTTAAAGTCTCCCAAGAAAAGGGTATTTTGTTGAATGGTAAGTGCATCTAGTGGTTGTAGGTAAGAGCTTTGAGCTTCATAGGTTATAGAGGTCGACCTGTATCTGGCTAGGACATGGTAATGAACCTTGTCAAAGGAGACTTGAATATGAATAAACTCTAGGGCATCATCTTGTATATCCAAGCTGGAGTTGTATTTGCTGCTAATGTAGCTTGAGACACCTCCCCTTTTAGCCCTGTCCTTGTTACTGTTTGCCTAAATGTGTGGAATTTACTGTAGTTTTCTACTGCTAGAGTACTTTCTGGAGCTTTAAACCAAATCTCAGTAAAAGCACAGATGCCCACATTCTCCAAAGTGAAAAGAGCTTGTAGGGTGTGTAGTTTCTTATTTAGGCTCCTAGCATTGAGCAGTAACACCTTAAGGTTGCTTTGAGTTTTATTTTTTGCTGTGTTGGTAATTTTGTTATTTTGCTATTGCCTAAAAAGGCTCTAAGGGAGTGGATAAAATTTTAGCCAATATCCAAAAGCCCAGGTGGACAGGTGCAGACTATGCTTAGTAAAGCAAAGTGGTCTAATAATCATGTCCTCCCATGCTGATAGATATTGGAATCCCCTAGAGTAACACAAGAAACTAAACCAACTATTAAAATAGATCATTTTCTGCTCACACTGTGGCATCATCCTTGATGAATGTAGAATGCTGCTCAATGCAAGGCACATACCTGTCTGTGACACATATTCAGAGACATCTATAATGCCTCTTTTCATATAATCCAGTGAGATAGGTCTCAGGTCATTTACATCCATATGGACTATGATAGAATCATATTGGTACCTGTGGTGCAGTGACTTAAGTGTGTGGGTGACATTGTCCAGCTTGGTGAGAGAGGGATCTATATGTTGTACAACAGAATCCCCTATGACAAGAGTATTAGGCAAAGAATTTGTTTGTCTTATGGGCTTTGTTCTTGGGGGATCATTAGGTGTAGGCTTGTGTATGATGATAGGTTTAGCATTTGGTATATGCTTTAGTCATTGCTGAGGATAGGTGTTGCCATTTTGACAGCTCAAGAGGTCTGTGAGGTTTGGGAAGGTTTCTCTGTATTTGTGTGCACTCGTGTGCACGTGTGTGTGTGTGTGTGTGTGTGTGTGTGTGTGTGTGTGTGTGTGTGTGTGTGTGTGTGTGTGTGTGTGTGTGGTGTGCAGCATGTGTGAAGGATGTAGTGTATGTGTGTTCTTGATAATCTTGTTTTTTTATGTACGTAAAATTTTTGCCTCCGAGAAAGTTCTGTATGTTCATCTCTCAAATACTGTGTTAATTTCTTTAAAGATTAAAAGGTTGTCTGAGTACATGAGACAATTGATCCATTGTCTCAGGATGCCCATATCTACCAAGCTGGCCACAGAGAAATTAGGAAATTGCATATCCATGTTGTCAGGACCAGTATTAGGGTTAAGCTGTTACTGTTTAGGGACTTGGCTTTACATGGGTCACCTGAGTAGTGTCTAAGGTTAAGGCTAGATATTAGATAGTACTACTATTGGGTAACAGAGCTGTTCGACATGCTAACTAGCTGACTTAAGATTACCTTCACACAAAGCCTTTGTGTGTTACAGATTAAAGCCCTAAATACTAGGCTTGTAAGTACATTTTACAAATTCAGAGTTTGTACTATACAGGACACGATTAGCCACCACTGTGCAGTGAGCAACACTGCACAAATGTGCTTAATTTATAACAAATAGAAAAAAAACTGAAAACTAACTTCTGTGCCCCCTGGCCAATAAACAATTACTCTTTGAGCTCCTTAGAATGCTTCCCAACTCAGAGAGATCAGGTTAACATCTTCTGCAACAAGATGGGTGATCCTAGAATTTCTTAATGTAAAAGTACAGCAACTGTAGCTCTCAAGTGATGATTAACACCAAACAACTAATTCCCTAAAAGCCCCTTCGCTGATGAAACAATTTCACTTTAAGCCTCTCTGTGTGTTTCCCAACTTGGACAGAACGTGCTACATTTACAATGTCAATAGAATTGCAGTCCCTTTCTTATTAATATAAAACACAGTTTGGTTAGCCAAAAATGAAAAAGTACTAACTAGTTTCAACAAGTAAAAAATGAAGAAAAACAAGTTGAAACACTTTGCCGGAAACTGAAAACTGTTTTAATGACAGAGTAGCAAATCGACCTACAGCTAAGTGCTTTCACCTTGGATTCCACTGGCATCATCAGAGTTGTAAAAAAAGCCCAACAAAACAGCTTAAGTACCCTCACAGGTGAAATAAACAGCCAATCACATTCTTTCATACAATTAATACAAAACACTAAGTCATTTACATAATTAAAGACATATCTCTAAAAATCAGGATTTTAAAACAATACCTGTCATAGAAATAGTAAAAAACATACTAAATACAATTTAAAATGCATTTTGACACAACAAAAACCTAAGTCCAAATGTAAATGCAGTCACCTATCAAAATTTATTATACCAATTTCAACAAGTAATTGTCACTTTAAGCACCCCCTCTTCCCTTGTGTTTCCCAGTTCAGACAGACCAGGCTAACTTTCTGACACTAAAATTGCAGGTCCAGTCTTCTTGATGTAAAAGCACACTTTAGTTAGCTAAAAGTGAAAAGGTATCAGAAATAAATATAAGAACTAGCTATTCCTTACTATCCTCCCTGGCTCCTCACACTCTTTACCACTGCATATCACTTCTTCCTCTCAAACAATCTCCCCTCATTCCTACTCCTCTATATCCCATGAATGATAAACTCTCTTCTATAAATTTAAGCTCCCTCCAGTACCTCTCTCTGCTAACCCACTTCACTTCACTGGTAATAGTAGACCTTTCCTCAGCTACACTCCTAACTTACCCTCCCCATTGAACCTGATCACCCATCCTTTACATCTAGTCTCTATCTCAATTTCTGGTGACATCCATCCCAGTCCTGGTCCCACTGTATTCACCAACATCTGCTCCACTACATCACCACAATCATCCTTCCCCAAAACCATCCACCTAGCTACAATCAGTACCCAAAGTATTTGTAATAAAATACCCAACTTACATGCCTGGTTGTCGCATAACCATACCGACATATTAACTGTCTCAGAAACCTGCCTCAAACCTCATATCAGCAATACTGAAATTCTTCCCTCTCACTACCAAATCATACGGAATGACAGACCTAATATGAAAGGAAGAGGGGTAGCCATAATTTACTCCTCTTGTCTAACAGTCATTCCATACACTAACCCCATTCCTAAATTCTCTCCTGCTGAACTATCCATAGCCTTCCTAAAAATCAACAAACATAAATCTTTATGTATAGCTGCCATCTACATTACCCCTGGTGAGAGTATCCCCATCATTGAAGACATTCTCTCATGGTTCTTTTCCAACATCAGAAAGGAAACATTAATTCTTGGTGATGTAAACATCAGGTGGGCCACCATCTCCTCACAATCTCCGAGCCAAACGGTTAATCTCTAACTTCACCCAGCTAATACACTACCCTACCAGACTCAGTAAAGATGGCTCCTCTGGCACTACACTAGACTGAATCTTAGCAACTCATCCTAAACTAATCTCAAACAGTAGAATTATACCTGATCCCCTTAGTGACCATCTACCAGCCTATGCCCTCCGGTGTGCCTCTTCTATCCAAATACAACATCAATACATCCAAAATCATAATCACACTAACTTCAATGCACAGACATTTTCCAACTGTATGAAAAAAATGAATTGGGCTCCCCATAAAGACACTGCCACTGGACCGTGCAACTAATTACTTCAACAAAACCTTCCTAGACTTACTAAATAGCCCAGCCCCTCTTAGAACAAAAAGAATAAAAGCCAAAACCATTCCATGGCTATCTAAAGAAACCAGAAAACTAATGCACCTCAAAGACAAATGTTGGAAGCAATACCAAAAAAATAAGTTAACAAACTCTCTAATTGAATTCAAACAACTCTGCAACCCACAGTGTGGAAGTAGCTGACTCCAAGTCAGACTGCCGGCCAGTCATGAGTGGAGTCCCACAGGGTTTAGTCCTGGGTGCTCTCCTGTTTGGTATCTACTTCTCTGAAGTCCAGGCCAACATGAAGGGACTCTGGCTGACAAAGTTCGCAGACAATTGTAAGTTGGGAGCTATTATTAACTCCCCAAGTGATGTTGACATCCTACAGAAAGGCTTCACTGAGACCAATGACTGGTGTCAGAACCATGGCCTTAAGCTCAATGCAAAAAAATGTATCATTATCCCCTTTGGGAAAAACCCAGTTCCCATGAATTACCACATTGATGGCAGTCCACTGAGCATAGAAGGCATTATAAGAGATCTGGGAGCACAGGTTGATAGCAACCTCTCTTTTGACCACCACATTACCACTGTGATCAGAAAGTCCTTCTATGTGGCACATCTCATTACTAAGGGTTTTGCATCCAGGAAGAAGGAGGTTATTGTCTCCCTC
Source organism: Protopterus annectens (assembly GCF_019279795.1). Taxonomy (NCBI): domain Eukaryota; kingdom Metazoa; phylum Chordata; order Ceratodontiformes; family Protopteridae; genus Protopterus; species Protopterus annectens. The sequence goes on along the minus strand of NC_056748.1, from coordinate 616,404,110 downwards.
TACTCTTCCCTCATTAGGCCAATCATTGAGTACAATACCCCATTTGGCATGTACCTCACTAGACACCTGCAATAACTGAAGAGGCTGCAAACGTACATCCACAAATTGGATTCTAGGCCTTAAACACTTGTCCTTTATGGACAGACTCAAAAAAACTCCCAAATATTCTCTGTCTCATATCACTTGCTTAGAAGCGATCTCTGCTTGACTTACAAAGGCATGTCTGACCCAGCTCTGTTAGAAATGCTACATCTAAAGAAATCCCAGTCCCTGTGCACCACACTCTCCAGACCTCAACCTCATTACCACAATCAACAGAATGTGCTGGAAAGAGAGGTTCACAACCCAGAGACTGCCCATGGTATGGAATAGACTTCCCATACATGTCAACCAGAGCCCCTTACTAGCCCTCTTCAAGAGAAATCTTGATGAGTGGATGGGAAATAGAAAACTCCCCCTGGGGGTCACTCCAGTGGCTCTACTCAACAGAGGCACTGGCAACTAAGGTCGGGTGGCATGATGCCAGGGTAATCCTATGGGCTTGGCTTGAAAAGGCCCCAGGGCCATTAGCCTAGTACACACCTATGAATCTATGAACCTATAACTCAGTGAAGATACTAGTAACAACAGACCATAAGACTTATTACTTCATACTCCAATCAGAACATAATTTTAACCCCAAAACTTTCTGGAATTGCATTTCCTCCCTTCTATACCCTGGTCGGAAAGACAATCCATGCCCCAACCCAAACTCCACAGACTATGAAATTGCATCTAATTTCAACACCTTTTTGTTGACTGCATAGCCAAACTAACCGCAAACATTCTCATCTTCTCTACCTTTCAAAGTCCCCAATCCACTGCTTTTCCTTCTAACACTCCACCTTTCAGTCTTAAACCTATCCCCACCTGCAGCATAAAAAAACTCCTCCTTAAACTAAAGCCTTGCCCCTACGCTCCAGATAACCTGCCTCCATCCTTCCTTAAGATGGCTGCAGACAGCATTGCCCTCCCCATTTCCATTCTTATCAACAGATCCATCCAGGAAGCCTCTGTACCCTCACTCTGGAAGAAAGCTTTTGTCACCCCTCTCCACAAAGGTGGCAATAACACAGACACTACTAACGTAGTCCTATAGCTATTCTCTCACCTCTTTCTAAAATCCTCGAAAAGTGCAGCCATCACCAACTCTTGCCATAACTAACACACAGTCATCTTCCTATCCCAATAAAACATGGTTTTAGGCCTGGCCACAGCACTATCACTGCTCTTCTGTCCTTCCTTTACACCATTAATCGTGCTCATGACTCTAGGAAAATCGTATCCACCTTTTACTTAGATACCTCCAAAACCTTTGACACTGTCTCACATCCTCTACTCTTATCTCAGCTTTCCTCCATCAATTTCTCTCCTTCCTCCATAGCTTGGTTTACAAGCTATCTCCCAATAGACAACAAGCTGTTAAATGGAAAAATTCCACTTCATCCTTTCCCAACAATCCCTCCAGCATCCCCCAAGGCTCTATTCTCGGACCCTTACTTTTTAATATTTTCATTAATAACTTTCACAATTCCATAGATAATGCTACACTTATCCAGTAGGCTGATGATTCCACAATCATCTTTACAGCAAACTCTCCCACCAAACTCCTTCAAAAAACCCAAACAGCCTTCTCCAATACTGAAACATGGGTGCTAAACAACTATCTCACTCTCAATGCTAACAAAACAAAAATCATGATATTCTCTCCTTCAAGAAATTTCACCCTAGACAAAAGCCACAATAACACTCTAATCGTTATTGTGCCTCACACCAAAGTCCTCGTAGTCACCATTGATGAACATTTAAAATTTGATATTCACATACAAAATAGTTTGCTGTACAGACAAAAATTGCTATCTAACTGCTTCTACCGGATGTACTCTAGCCTCCTCCTACCCGCTCCCCTTTCTTATATATGGTGCCCCTCTACTTACTCATCTCCAACTTAGCCTAAAAAACAAACTGGAGGCCTGCTATAACAAAGTGTGTAAATTTGCTACAGGGTCCAAATACTCTACCCATCACTACCATTCCCTCCACTCCCTAAACTGGCTTGAGCTTCCTAATTTCCTGAAATTCATACAACTCACCACTGCTCACAAACTCATATTCCAACTCTCCATCTGCCCCTCTCTTTCATCTATCTTTACCCCTTACCTCCCCAGTCATACTCTTAGATCTGAAAAACAAAACCTGCTTAAAATCTATAAACCCCTTTGCCTGCCTGGCCAATTACTTCTATCACACTCCTTAGCTACACTATGGAATCTCCCCCTCCCTCAGCTGTACTCACAACCACTCTAATTTGAAATCTCTCCTCCATTCTTAGTTTACCTCAAACTGGGACTGTTCCTGCTCCCTTCCCACCTAAATTACACTGTTGTCTTTTTCAAACCTCCCTTCAGTCTCATCTGCTATTACCTCTGCTCACTAACATTACTGTTAGAACACTAAACTTGTATAAACACTTTATGACTTGTAGTTTTAATTATATTATCTGTATTACTTTTGACTTTATCTATATTTTAACATTTGTGTTTTTTAAATGTATACTCCCTGATTTTGTATTTGTATTTTAAATTGTATATGTATGGTTTTGTATACTGTATATTCCATACTTTTCTTATGTTATCTTCTGTTAACTGCTTTTGGAGCTTTTCTCACCAGGGCCTCCACTGAAAATGGGCTTTGCTTGGCCCAGTGGACTTCCCCGGTCATTAAACTGGAAATAAATAAATAAATAACAAGCAATTTACTCTTTAAGCTTCCCTATTCCTTATCTTTCCAACTCAGACATACCTTTCTACTCCCACTAGAAATGCAGTCCCAGTCTTCTTAAGGCTGAGCCATACTTGTCTGTCCTGAAAGAGGGAACAGGGAAGGCTTCCCTGTTTAGTCATAATGGTGTGCCCTTCCCTGTGGAAGCTACTGCCATTAATAACACAGTTAGTGCCATTTTTCCTGTCAAAACTGTCAAAAAGATTGGCTAGAGATTTAGATTTTCAGCTCTCCTTTTCCAAATTTTCTAAGGAATTCTCTAATCCCTCATCCAGTTTTGGCGACCCCCCCAAAATAAATAAATAAATAAATAAGCAGTCTCAACAAAATGCAGATAAACAGACTTTTAAGATGAAATGGCAGTAGATGTTCCAAAATGAATTCAAGTTCCACCCCCCCCCCATAAAAAACATGGACAGTCCAACAAGTCAGAATGACTGTTTAAGGGACCCCTCCCACCCTGCCAGCCCCTTTTCTTCCAGAAAGTCTGAATCATTTTTCTCTTTGGCAACAATAGTTTTAGACAAATTGATTCTGAAGATCATTTGTCAGGATTACAAATGGCAGTGGGAGGAAATCCTTCCTTTTCAGTTGATAATCCCTGATTCACCAGACCCTTTTATTTCCCCTTGTACTTCATCTCATGTTGTCCCAAGGAATGATAGAATCAATTCCTCTTTCCCCAGATGGGAAAGGTTTTTATTCAAGGATGTTTTTAGTGCAAAAAAAAAAAAATGATTGGGGACCACTTCTGGATCTTTCTTTCCTCAATCTGTATGTCATAGTGCCTAAACTCAAAATGATGACATTCCACAACCTGTTACATCTTCTTCCTTATTCAGAATTACTGTTAACATGATAATTAAAAGATGCTTATCATCACATCGCTATTCATCCAGACTACAGGCATTTCTTACAGTTTTGTGTGCCCGTATCACTTTATTACTTCTCTACCTTATCCTTTGGACTTTTGAATGTATCAAGAGTGTTCACAAAGTGTCTCTCTCCAGTTATAGCTCATTGCATGCTATAAGATATCCATATTTTCCACACTTAGATGACTTGCTGATCATTGCAGAGTTTTTCAAAGTGTGAGGAATCTATCACTTGGGTGAGAGATCTTTTACACAAGCTGGCATTCCAAGAGAACATTAAAAAATCTTTTAATTCCTTCTCACAGGATTGTTTCCCTGAGGTGTCTTTTCTTCCACAGGAAAAAAATAGATCTATATCTAGATCTAGTTCTAAGGTTTTCCACTCAGTCGTTGCTCACTGTAAGGCTGTATCCCAGCATTTTCTCATACCATCTATGAATCTCATGCTATCCAAGGCAAGACTTCATATGAAAAAGATACAATGGTATTGGATGCCTCTTTGGTCCCAACACCAACATCCTTTGTCTTTTTAAATTTCAGTGCTGGAGTTTGTCAAAAGAGTAATCATGTGGTGAAAATAGCAGCTATCCCTAAATCCAAATATCCATTTCTCCTTGCTCCAAAGCAGTCAGTCAGTTGCCACAGACTCCTTGGACTTTGCTTGGGAAGCAGTTTCTGGAGGGATAAAAGTGCAAGGTGTGTGTGACACCAACAACGGTCACAAGCACATCAGTGTCAATATCAAGGTGCAGGTACTCCACGACTATCGAAGCCAACCATCAACCAAAAAAGCAAAAATCAATAAAAAAATGTTAAAAGTCTGAAGAAGCGTCCAGAGTAGACGTGAAAGTGCTAACAACCCATGGAATAAAGTTCTTTTGCTGTTCAAGTATAAAAACTTTTTTATTGATTTTTGCTTTTTTGGTTGATGGTTGGCTTCGATAGTCGTGGAGTACCTGCACCTTGATATTGACATTTTTTTGTTTGGGGACATAGCAGGTACCTTACCCTGAGAGATCTCTGTTTATTTAACACAAGCACATCAGTATAAAAGACATGCTTGCCCTGATCAAGGCTCAACTCTTTGAACCATGTTTTGTCTCTAGAACCTCTTCAGGTTGTTACAGGCAGTATCACAGTCATGTGTTAAATCAACAAGAAAGGGGAAGCAAGTCATATCCCTCAAACAGACACTATCCATGTTTAATTGGGATACAGCTTCACAGCACAGTCTCATTCTGCAGGCATCCTACATTCTGTCAGTGCAAAATTGTATAGTACACAAGCTGAACAGGACAATGGCAGACCCTCACAAACAGAATCTAGATCAGGAGGCTTCCATGATTTTATTCATCTGTTAAGAGTTCCTCAAGTAGATGTGGTTGCCTCCTCTCTGAACAATCGGCTGGAAAAATTTTGCTTCAGAACTCCATGCAAGAAGGCTTGGAAGACAGATGCCTTTTCTTTTCTTTTGACAGGAATGTTCCTCTATGCTTTTCCACCCATTTTACTCATACTCACGGTTCATCTGAAGACTCAGAAGGAATCCTTCAAGATCATTGTGGTGACTCCCTTCTGGCTAAGGCAACTGTGGTTCTCCCTCCTTTTGGAAATGGCCAAGGGCAATTACTACTAGCTTGCAAACAGAAAAGATCTACTCATACAAGATCAGAGGTGTTTGATTTACTCTGACTCCAATCAACTTCAGCTGATTGCCTGGATAACAGGGTCTTATTTCCCTTTAGACACCTATTTACTGAGGATGTGCAGCAGGTAAATGTTATCTGTTTGATACCAACAACATAAACAGCACCCATTCCGGGCTAGTTGTACTCTGGTTGTACAGTATTTGTGTGATTTATGTATATATACACACACACACACACACACACACACACACACACACACACACACACACACACACACACACACACATATATATGTGTGTGTGTGTGTGTGTGTATGCAACATTCTTATCCTCTGGGATTTTCAGATTCCAGTTTTGAGCTTTATCAAGAAAGAACTGATTTGGTGGAGACAATAAGATGCCTTAGTTTTTTGCTTGGGGAGCAGTTTCAGGCAGGCATAATGTTAAAGAGATGTAGTTGTGATCCATGCTATAGAATGTTTTCATGACCTGTGATCCCTGGAATCATTACAGGTTATTACAGACAGTACCACAATGATGTTGTACATAAACTGGGAGGGCACATCATACCGCCTATGCATGCTGGCTATGATGGCTTTGGAGTTAGCTCTACAGCATTGTATAACACTCCAAATATTTTTCCTACCATTGGAGCAAAATATAGTGGCAAACTAGCTGAGTGGGACCAGGACAGACGCTCATGAATGGTAATAGATTTGGGCAAGGTCTTCGAGGAATAGATGCAGTTGTGGGAACATCTCAAACAGATATTTTTGCTTCCTTTCAAAAAAGACAACTAAGTAAATTCTGCATGAAGACTTCCTGCAGGCAGGCAGGCCTGGAAAACAGATGTATTTTCATTCCCATGGATGGGGGTGTTCTTGTATACATTTCTACCCATTCTATTGATATCCAGGGTCATTCTGAAGATTCAGAAGGCCCTCCAAAGTTTTTTGTGGTGACTTCTTTACAGCCCAGGCATCATCAACTCTCTCTTCTTATGGAATTTGGAATGTACCACAAGCTTCCTCACAAATTGAATCTACCCACACAAGACAGAGGGAGTCTGATACACCCACATCTCAAATAACTTCAAATGACTGTTTGAATGATTCAGTTTTAATAGCTTTGAGGCACCTTTTTAATGAGGACAGGCAGCAGGTACTAAGGAGTCAAGAAATCTTGTTATTAAGAAAAATTATGTTAGCTAGTAGAGATGTTTTTCCTAGTTGGTTCCTCACCTACTTCCAGGGCTCTGGCTGGTATTATTACCTCTGGTTCTTAAACATTTCTATGAGTTACTATCCTATGGTCTATTTACTCCTTTGGAAAGGCATATTTATCAGTTATTTCAGTACATCTGCCCATTTTTTCAGCCATTCATTCCCCATGTTTTAGGACTTGCTCTAGCGGATCCTGACATTTCAAATGGTTACCCTTCTGTACATTACAGTCAGCATTAATACCTCAACTTTGCACTGCACCCTGTTTATAAAATGAAGTGATAACCACTGAATATGCATCATTGCAGTATATCATTTGCTATCTTACAAGGAAGAAGACATATACTTTTTAGATTATCACATGATAACTACAAAAATTACAAACATAGCATTTTAACAAGACAAATACAGAGATGTTAAAAAGGATGACTATAGACATGCATCTTAACTCATTGTGAAAACTGATAAAATTAGATTTAATAGATGTGATCAAATTTAAAAAACTACAATCTGAACATTTTTTTACACGTGATGCTGGGAATGTCTTTTTTATCAAAGTTATGGAAAAAAAATATTTTAAGATTTCAAAAATACAGCATAAAAATGTTTAATTATTGTAGCAATACATGTTTGAACAGAACCGTAAACTCATATGTCCTAAAGATGACAAAAACCCCTTGACTTTTGCAGTTATTATGGCTCCGTGTGTTAGCTCCCAAATGTTAAATTGTTAAATTCTGTTAACAGATTATCAGCTTAAAGAGTTTAAGTTCTCTCTGCATTTAAAAAGTTTAAGGTTTAAGGGTCAAAACCCATGTACCCCTTTTTCGTGATGCTTTACTAATTCTACCTCTTACTATAATTAAGTAAATGAGTTAAATAGCATTCGTTCTGGTGAAAGGCTAATGTTATACTCCCTTGTATATTAAAGTTTCATGGCCTAACATTGGCAAGCTTTGCTAGCCATGGTGGATTTTGATGAAAGGGCAAACGCACATGCATCAGCATAGTATAGTGATACTCTTGTCACATGCATAATTACAAGAACTGTATCTGGACAGAGTGCAGGCAACATCAACATCTTGGGATGAACATGAGTTTGTCACCATATCTCTGAGATATAGAGAAGGTAGAAAAGTTACAAGCATGTGATGTGCCAGAACACAGCAGTCCCTATGTGATAGTCTTATCCTGTGGGGTTCCTTATTTATCTAGCATCTCTGTATTCTGAAGAACAATTGCTCACCTTTCTTTTGTAGAATATAACGAGATTGCAAATGTTCCATATATGCTCAGATGGGTCCCCTTCAAAGGATCAACATTTTACAACATCCAATCACTGATCTGTGAAGACCAGATAACTGAAGTTGTGAAATGTCGAACCTTGTGAATAGAGATTGCCGTACAGGACATTTACCATTCTTTTCACTGTAGTGTGATCTCAGAGTTGGTATATTTAAGTAGCAGGGGCGTGGGGGTGCCCCCTGCAAAAATGTAAAATATGTTTTCACTTGTTATATATATATATATATATATATATATATATATATATATATATATATATATTTTTTTTTTACGGTTTGATATTTTTCAACTTCAATCCTCTGATGTTTGATAAGAGGTTAAATTTTGTGACATTTCGAACCTTTGAAGTAGACCAGCTCAGAGAAGGGAGTCCTGCAGAAGGTTAACAATCTACATTGCCTTTTACTTCTGCATTACTTGGCCACACATCTCCATCAGCATTATCTGGTGTGGTGCACTGACCATATATCTTATACCACTACATGTAGTTATTTGTCTGCACCGTTTAAAACTGTCTGGGCTTTCTGCTGAAGCCTAGCTGTTGTTTACATATTTTCCTGGGAAACTGTATTCTTTCTATGATGTTATATGAAGTTGCTTCTTCGTTTTGATTCTTGAATATCTCCAAATAAAATGTTAAGTAGATCTGCCCTGAATATCACCATTTGCACCTAAGCAACACCTTAGTCATTCAAGGGTATTGGGCTTTTGCAGAATCATATCTGCGCAGTCCTGTGAAATTTTGAAGCTCGTGATTTAACATCTTTTTGTGATCATTATATATAGATATTTGCCCATCATATCACTTTTTGTGAGCTTCAACCTTTCTAACAAATTGAAAAATATCAAGCAAAACAAAAATTGTGAGTATTTAATTACTGAAGTAAAATCTCTCATTCAAACTGTTGATAAATTATGCAAGTTTGAAAAATACTTTTATTCAATTTGAAAGATTATGCTAAAGGACATTAATGTTATTAATGTTGTTTTACAATATGCAATATTTTCTTAAAATGAATTAAATATGTCTTCTAGATTTATTTCTTGATTTATGTAAATTGTTAATGTATAATATTGCCAAATCATTTACAGCTTTGCTTTCAAACTATATGAGTTGGCATACCTAGAATATTTTTAAAATCACCCCTAAAACTATATGAATGCTACCATATGATATTACTCATCTGTTTTAGTTGCTTTTATAGTTATTAAAACCTTTGCATAAAAACAATGTATATTGTTTTAACCAAATTGCTCTCTTACAATCTTAAGGGGAGAATCAGCTGTTCAGGCCATTTAATGGTGCAATCTGCCCCTCTTCGGAGTCGACTAGCACCTGCTGTCCAGTCACATAGGTAAGTGAAACATAAGTGACCATTTCTTATCTGGCCACTTACAGTCACAATCCATGCAGAGTATAAAATGCCAAAGTTCTTTGTTAATCATTTCAACGTACAAAGAAGGGATTAGATTACTTTAATTTGTTGAGAATCGATTCAATATATACTGACATGCACATTCAGGTTATATGGTGGACAGTTGTGACATACATATATGGTGCTAGTGTTTTGCTTTAAAATGAATACCATATTATTGCATAGAGGTATAATAGGATTTACAATGATTAATTGTATTTTATTTAGCCAAAACACAGATAATGATAAGTGAAATATTTAAGCCTAACAACAATGCACTGTCAAATGATTGCTACAAAAAAATTGCTATACACTGTGAAACCATTGTTTTTGCAGGGGGAAGGACCCCACCATTTCACCTATCATGTGGCTCTGCCCTTACATCCTTGATCTATAGACATACTAAGCCCAAGGATGCACAAATTCAGGAAAAAGGCAAAATTGTAAAATAAAAACTCACAATTTATCTCTTCTTGAACTCTCAAGACCCCAAACTAAAACAAGGAATCTGTGATAAAGTGAGTTTCATTTATAAAAATATTAATGACATAAAATGAAGATTTCCCTCTGTGATGTTCTGTGATATGATAACAAGCCATGTAATCAACAATAGTGTTTCTGGAGCAATACATTGCTTTAAAATGGTACAGTAGTCTCACCCAGGATGGATACTTGGAATTTAAAATGGTATAATAGTCTCACCCAGGATGGATACTTGGAATTTATCCTTGCTGAAATGTGTTGGAATAACCTACACTGAATGTATACTATTTTTAAGGAGAAAACAGGTGCAAATAAATTTTCTTGACACATATGTACAAGTGGATTTGAGCTTGCATACACATACACATAAACAATATACTTACACATACACTCACTTTCAAAGGCTTTATGTGGGGGGCATGTATGTTCCACAAAAACCACCATGTAAATACTGTAAGTATAAGTTCACTGATGCCATTGACAAAAAAAAAAAAAACATGCAACCACTTTTTATCAGGGTTATGGCAAAATGTGAACCCCTGGACTTTGAAAAAAAAACATCATTCAAAACCCTTGTTATAAAAGGTTATGGCAAAATGTGAACCCCTGGACTTTGAAAAAAAAACATCATTCAAAACCCTTGTTATAAAACCTTTGTTGTTGAGTGATCTGGCACTCAGCATCAGTACAGATCCTGATATAAAAATCAGAACTATATTTTTAAAAGAATGACAGGCAAATGTCTTTTTGATGTTTTCAAAATAGATGTATTTTTAGAAATGTGTTACCATATTTATCTAGTCATTTAGATAGCTAGTTATGCATAAAGATTTCAGGTAACATCTCTGCTTTATTTTAGGTAGATTGGGTAATGCCTCATTTTGTTGTCATATTGACATACCATTTTGTGTATCTGCCTTTTAAAGTACACTGCAGTAAAATTAGAAACATGGTAAAGGGGATTAGTGTGGGTATAAGTATCAAATCTTTGAAAATATTATAAGCAGGCTGTTGGTTTGTTCTTTGTCTGTTTGATTCCAATATCTAGTTTTCTTCTAGTCTCGGATAATGAGATAAGAGCTGCCTAACAGTTCATTAACTATCTTTTCAACATAAGTTCTGTGTTGTTTAATCTGCATTGTTAAAATCACAATATAAATGTCAAACCATAAAAATGTGACTGTAATTTATCTTACCCTTCTTTTTCAGGGGAGCTGTGCCCCCTGCAGTCCCTGACGTGGATGTCTGTACTGGCAACTGTTTGAAATATTAGGACCTGCAAGAGCAAGGCCTGAAACATGGAGACTGAATGCCCAAAAAAAAACAGACTTGTATACTAAATCCAAGATGGCCATTTCTCAGAATATTAAATTTTTTTCTGAGGTATGACAATCTCAGAGCTAGTATATACAAGTTTGGTGTGTGTGTGTGTGTGTGTGTGTGTGTGTGTGGGGGGGGGGGTGCAGGTTGGCATACACCCCTGCAAAAGAAAAATTTAAGAGAGGAGCGAGGTTCAAGAGTCACTCTTCTCCTGGGGTTTAGGACTTTTTTTGGCTTGTTGGCACTTGGCATTTCAAGTGCTGACCTTTCAGTAGGGAGCCTTTCTGTTCCCCCATACCCCAGTACTAAATATCCTAATTTTGAGGATTCACTGTCTCAGAGATAGAGGGAACATTTTCCAGTAAAACCAAGCTATCCTTTCCTTTCATTTCAGAATAAGGTCCCCTTGGAATAAGTTTATATTGTATCCATGAGGATACTGGTGGCGCCACAACCATAAAACAGTTTAGCTACAGTGCACCAAGCCTCTGTTCTAGCAAATTTTCTTTATTCACACACTTATGTATATGATTATATTTCCTGTCATATGATCTATGACATCTAAAGAATCTGCCTGCAGATGTTAAACCATTAGCTGTTAACAGTTTTAAATTGCAAGATTCATATGTGCAACCCACAGAATAATGAGACTGAAGAGGTGAAACTGCGAACTTTGTACACACACAAACACACACACACACACACACACACACATATTTATATATATATATATATATATATATATATATATATATATATATATATATATATATATATATATACACACACACACACACACACGTCTATACAGAGAGAGAAAGAGTCAGGGCCAGCCTTAAACCAGTTGGAACTATTTGCCCTCATTGGGTCCCGCACTAGGCTATGACATAGTCATTTTGCATTATGTATCCAAGAGATTTACCTAACCAACAACAAAATGCAAGTGACAAGTCATTTTCCTACTGGCAGTCTTGCTCCTGTAGCAGTTATAAAGCTTGTAGATGGAGCAAACAGCATTTTTTTCATCATGCATTACACTAGTTAAAAAAAAAAAAAATGCGGCTGCACTGTGTCAGCTCATTCTAGAGATATGCATATTTTGACTTCTTTTGCACAGAAAATCTCAAAAAATCACTTTCTGCACTTCCAGTTGAAGGTACAACAACTTATAGTAGACAGAAGTTACTAGAAATTAAACAGTCGACATCTACATGTTGCTGGTCGGATGTCTTGATGTCTGCAGAATATCTGGGGACTACTACTTGCACAGAGCTACAACAGCTGGGTGTTTTAACTCTTCACACTCTAAAGTGCCTGAAACTGGTAGAACAGGTTTTTGGAATATGCTGGACAAGAAAAAAGAGAAAGAGATGTCAGAGAACAAAGAAAAGTGGTTGTACAGTAGGTATTCATCTGAAGTTAAAAGCAAACCCCTGCAGGCCTGTACTACCAACTATACTGCTAGCTAATGTGAGATCACTGGATAGCAAGATGGACTACTTGAGACTAGAACTCTCTAACAACAAGGTCAGAAATACCTGTTTATTGTTGATTACTGAGACATCCCTGCATGACAAGATAAATGATAGTGCAGTAAACTTAGAGAATTTTACAATGTTTCATGCAGACAGAAAACATACACTGTGTGGAAAGGCCAGAGTAGGTGGAGTCTGCATTTATGTTAACAGAAGATGGTGCAGAAACTGTGAAATCATGCTATCACACTGCTGTGAGAACTTAAGAGTTCCTGTCCATTAAATGTAGACCATTTTACTTGCCCAGGGAAGCTGAATGGAGTCAGTGTAACAGTGATGTATATCCCACCTAGTGCTAATACCACTGAGGCTCTAAATAATCTATGCAATCACATGGGTGAGCTGCAGAGCAAATATCCTGACTATGTATACATGGTAGCTGGTGACTTTAATGAAGCCAGATCTGAAATAAGTACTCCCACACTACCATCAGTATGTGGACATTCCTACAAGGGGTGATAATATCCTGGTAAAGGTGTACATAAACTTAAAGAAAGCTTATAAGGCAGTGCAACTTCCACAAATGGGAAACTCTGACTATTATACCATCTTGCTATCACCAGCTTACAAACCTGCACTGGTTAGAAAGAAACCCACAAAGAAACAAATCAGGCTATGGCTCAAGGGGGCTATGGAGGCCCTCCAAGACTGCTTTGAAAGAACCAACTGGAATATGTTCAAGAAGGCAGCCACAGTGAATTAGCATCTGAACAATGACAAATACACTGAGGTAGTGATGGCATACATTTCAAACTATGCTGATGGGGTAACAAATACCAAGAGTATCACTATTAGAGCTGACCAGAAGCCATGGCTGACCCCTAAGGTATGTGAAATTCTAAAGGAGTGAAACACAGCTTACAGGGCTAAGGACAAAGCCCTAAGTGTAGCGAGAGGTAATATGAGGAGAGGTATAGAAGTGGCTAAGAGGGAGTATAGCAGAAATGTATAAAGCCACTTTGAAGACATGAAGGATGGAAAAAGACTATGGCAAGACATACAGGAGATCACTGACTACAAAATCAGGTCAGCACAGTGTTAGGACAGCATCGAATTCCTGGACAGTTTGAACATCAACTTTGGTAGATTTGAGGAAATAAATAAGTTGGCACTAAAGCTAACCACTGATGAGAAGGATGCAGTACTCAGCCTCAGCACAGAGGAGGTAAGAAGAGAGCGAACCCCAAGAAGGCTGCTGGCCCAGACAACATATTGGGCAATGTGTTAAAAGGCAGTGCTGATCAACTATGCACAGTGCTCAAAGAAATATTTAACACCTCTCTTGCCATAGCAAAAGTACCTTCATGCTACAAGGAAGCTAACATCATCCCACTACCTAAGAAAACCACTGGCTCCAGCCCTAATGACTACAGAGCAGTTGCTCTGACATCCACTGTTATGAAATGTTTTGAGTGGCTGATCAGAAAGCATCTTTCCTCGTGCCTATGTCCTGAATTTGACCCTCTGCAGTTTATGTACAGAGCTAACCGATCCATGGCTGATGCCATATCAGTAGCACTACACATCTCCCTTTAGCATTTAGAGGGCAAAGACAACTATGTGAGGATGCTGTTCATAGACTTTAACTCTGTATTTATTACAGTGGTACCAATGCAACTAATATTAAAACTGGCACATTTAGGAATCAGTAAACATCTCTGTAACTGGATCCTTAACTTCCTGATTGAGAGACCACAGAGGGTGTATTCAGTTAAGAACACATCAAAGTGCATTACGATTAACACCAGGGTTCCACAGAGATGTGTTCTCAGCCCACTGTAATTCACCATCTTCACCCACAAGTGCTCTGCTAAGCACAAGTCCAACCACATCATCAAGTTTGCCAATGACACCACAGTTGTGGGGGTCATCACAAAGGAGGATGAAAGGGCATACAGAAAGGAGGTGGCATCTCTGATCAGTTGGTGCGAGGGGAAAAACCTTGACCTGAATGTAAGGAAGACCAAAGAGATTATCATCAACTTCAGGAAAAGAAGAAGAAACCACCCAGTGCTCAGGATCAATGGTGGGAGTGTGGATAAGGTTAAGAGTACAAAATTCCTGAGTGTACACATATCAGAGGATCTCTCGTGGTCAGGAAACACCAGCTAACCAGTCAAGAAAGTGCACCAATGCCTCCACTTTTTAAGAAGGCTGAAAAAAATCTCAGCTTCCTCCTCATATTCTGTCCACCTTCTATAGAAGTACAAGAGAGAGCATCCTCACCTGCAACTTCACAGTGTGGTTTGGAAGCTGCATAGTTACAGAAAGGAAGGTGCTTCAAAGAGTGGTGGGGGTTGCAGAGAAAGTAACAGGTTCCAGTCTTCCATCAATACAACATCTTTATTCTGCAGGAAGCATCCAAAAGGCCACCAAAATAATACAGAACAAAAGTCATCCTGGGCATGGACTGTTTAAGCTTCTGGCATTGAGCAGAAAATATTGCAGCATACGCTGCAGTACTACAAGATTCAGTAACAGTTTCTATCCTTCAGTGACTAGACTTCTGAACTCATGCACTAGTCCCAGGGGTCTGGACACATACTTAGTCAATTTTTATTTATTTGTGCAGTCTATATTTGCATATATTCCAAATAAGTGCAGTATTTATTAATTATATCCTTAGTCAGTATTATTTAACTCACTCAAGTGCAATATTAGACAAATAACTTAGGCATTTCAATCTGTAGTGTGTTTTGTATTACTTTGAATAGGGTAGTTAATTTAATTCAGGGGAGGGTATTCTTTTCATATGTGAGTATTGGTAAATTTCTCTGGTCTTTCTTGCCTGTATTGGAAGTAGTATTGTATCTGTTAGCTATGTTTATTCCTCTACTTGTATGTGTTGTTTCACTTTCCTTTGTAATTCAAGAATTGAGCTGATGCACATAATTTAATTTAGGCTACACATGTGTAGTTCTAAATGACAATAAAGTTTACTTTGACTTTGACTTTAGTGTCTGTTCTAGTACTATTAATAACTAAAGCTTCATGTCTCTTGCAGGAGGCATGGCTAAGTGGCAGCAGCTCAGGCCCCCACAGTAGTCAGATGCGGTGGCTGAGTGCTCAACAGGGATTTCAATCCAAAACAGGTCAAAGTTACCATCTGGGTTTGTGTGCCAGCTCAGTTACTCTCTCAAAAAGATAAGACCAGGCTTAATCTGAAGACTGATAAGAGAGATTTTGTTTTCTTTTGCTTCTCTTGCTCACGTGGTGATTATCATCGATTGCTAATGAATGCAGTTACTGAAATAACTATGAAATACTCATATCTCAGCGTAAAATAAAACACTGTTAAGCATGAGAAAGTAAGGCATTGTGATGTGAGGTAACTTTTGATCACTAAGACTTATGACAAATTGTTACCATTTCAACAATGACAGAGAGATTCTTGCTGCAGTCACAGACAGGATTAAAAAAATATCAGAGAAGCGAAACATGAGGTGTATGTGCTGAGTGGTGAAAAGCAGAGGTGGACAGAAAAGTGAGTCACTTAGCTGAAACGTGGAAAAACAAGAACAGAAACAGTTTGATTCAAATGTACTGCAGGGATATCCCAGTTTAAATCACAGCCCAAATAGTGTGTTGGGGTGTCAAGCAGACACTTAAAGCTGGACAACAGTTGGACTGAACTAGGGACATTTTTTGGGGGGGAAGTCTGTTATAGAAAGCTGAACAAGCTATGTGGATTTTGTATGTTCTCCCTATGGTCTCCTTCTTTCGTTTCACTTGAGAAAACATGATGGTTATTGACTACTCTTATTTATCCCTGCAAGTAATCCTTAATGTTACTTTTCTGACCCGGCATATGGCTAGAAAAAGATTGGCAAGTATTAGACCAGTTACCTAGTTTAACAAATAACTAAACACATAAAATAAATGTAAAAATATTCTTGATTGGGCTCATCTGTGAGCTACGTCATTAATAAGGAGAGGTCTAAAGTTATTACTTTAATTATCATTCAGCATTCTGAGGACATTCTAACAGTTTTATGTTTAACTCTTAACTAATTGGATCAGCTGCAGGAGATGAATGGAAGCCCATGAAGGAAGAAAGGAGACACATGAGATGAGAATATGCAGTGGAGGTTTCAAAATGTTCATGGTCGTTTTCGGGCCCCTAGTCTTCCCACAACTGTTAAGTAAAGCTGCATTCACTAACTCATTTGTTCAGTACTTCCTAGCATCCAAGGACTTTGGACATGGAAATACAGATTGTGATGAGAGAGACAATTTTAACAGGATACTGGAGTGTGTAGGATATTTAACTTGCAGAGATTTTTTTTATTATTTATTTTATTCATTTACTTAAAATGTATTAAGAAAGTTAGAGCTCTGATTGACCTAGACCATTTCAGACTCAGCACTGCAGAAATACAGCCAAAGAAACAATAAACTTTAATCAATATTGATGCAAAAGTAACAATGTAACAGCATGAATGTGAGAGGTATGATTCGGTTTGCTAGGTAACATCAGTGAACACAATCTAAAGTAGATGTAATACAAGAATTGATTCAGTAAAATAAATAAGAAGAGTACATCTATATTATAACATACGATATCATGCTTCTATGGAAAAATAATATAAAAAAGTATTTACATCGTGTATAGCTGCTGGGCTTGGGATGTGAATGAGAGTAAAGAATGAGTAATATGAAGGGAAGAAGGGAAAGGAAGGAGACATAAAACGGAGAAAAAGTAAAAAAAAATAAAAAATAAAGGTCTGGGGGATAAAGAAGGGGATGTGTACAGTTATCTCTTTCCCAAGTTAAGGAGATCTGAGCTATACTACAAGAGTTTAGGGACATGTTTACTGGTAAGTTAGGTTGCACCCACCTGATGAAGTACCATGTACTCACAAGACCTTAGTGACCCATCAAATAGGACCCTTGTACTCTTATAGGAAATGTTGGGTCTGATAGTAATCCAAGAATTCAGTAATTTACTTCCGCTTCAACATGTCTTCTAACATATAAGTTAATAAATGTATTGGTTTATTTTTAATACACAGTAATAGCATATATTATTGATACAGAATCAGAAATAGTCTTTAAGTCTAAGAAGTCAGATAGCGGAGGAAGGGTTGGGGTGCTAGATAGAGGTGGTTAGCTGAGGGTTCCACCAAAATGGTCCAAATTTGGTCAAACAGTTGCCAACACAGGCCTTGTATATAGTTCAAGACTCATGTGTCCTGAATTATTGCCGTTCATGTAAGATATGCTCAATTGCCACTTCTAATGTCTTCATACCTCTCTATATACTGATAATCTGCTGCCTCTGTACCATAAGTCATCTCAGTCATTATGGTTACATCTTATCCAAAACACTGCTAAGCATAATTGCAGTTTTCCATCCATGTTTTGATTTTGTAAATGGCTTCTAGAACTAAATGTTGTGGCATATTTTTGCATCTGTAGATACATTTATGTTTTATAGCATATCCTTGTGTCTGTAAATATATTTTGTTCATTTCTTATGTGATCCTACTCACCTGGGCTGTGCATGCAAATTGTCCACTTAGATCAGTGCACTACCCAGGTAAACAGATATAAATAAATAAATAAGTATGGTGATCTCTACATTAATGTATATAAGTAGTAGGAGTATGGGGTTTATGGAGGAAGCTTGTCCCCAACAAAAAAGTAAAATTAGAGAACAGCAATTGTCAAGGTTTTTTTTTGCCTTTAGTTTTGTTGGTTTTTAAACATTTTAGAAAGAAACAGATGACCAAGCGGCGATACTGTAATTGAGGGCCTCACCAGATGCATAGTAGCAAGCCACACCCAAAACCCACCCCGTGGTATGTCATTCATGAATATGCATTCCCTCCCAATAATGTACAACTGAAGAAAAAAAAAAATGCACTTGATGTTGTAATAAGATAGTAAATATAACAGTAAACTGAAAGTAAATTGGCGTGAACCGACATTTAAAACAAACAAAAAAAAAAAAAACACTTTCTCAACCTTCGGGTATTTCAGTTTCTTAAGAGGACTGCCAACTGCTAAAATTATGGATTTGATACAACGTGTAATAGCTTCTTATTTAAACTAAAGTGTTTCCATTGTCACAGTGGTTTTAATAGTCAAACAGTCACCAAAATCTCATATTGACACTTTGAACGGTTATGCGCTGTCAGTACAGCATGCAATCGTAATGGAAGTGTAACCGCTTCTTCTTTCTTTCTTTCACTCAGTTGTGGGGTTAAGTCTTTAAGCATTACAGGGCAGCATGACTGAACTTTGATATGCACATATTGTGTATAATGGCAAGTTTTAATTGACATAAAATGTAAAAAAAAAAAATATATAGAATCTATTGCCAGTTTGTCGAAAACCCCAAGTAATATGCAGACCAGGTTGTCACTCAATTTGCGACACGCCCACTTCTGCACGAAAGGAACTGGTGAGGCCCTCAACTACAATATTGCCGACAGAGCTACAAAAACCTCATCAGTGCAGTAAGCTGTGCATATACATAGATTTAATAGTATGGTTTATACTAGCATATTCCAAATGTGCATGTCTCATAATATCCATCATTTTTTTCAGCCAGTTATCTGCCTTTTAGTAATACTATTAATGTCATACTTCAGCCAGTGTAAGTGGCAGTCTTTTGGGGGGCTTTCCAGTGGTACTTAATATTTTTTCCTCATGGTTACCCCTAAAAGTCCTCAAATTTGATGTACGTCTCCTTAGTGACAGTGGGTTGCTTGTGGGTAGAGACACATCTGACTTCAGTCCTCTCCCAGTCCATAGCACCTCTGGGGCGAAGCTCACACCATTACACACCTCCATTCTTATAAAAAACAACTCTTTTGGTTGCAAAACAGTGGTGTAAAAGGTAAACTTCATTGCAATGAAAGTATTTTTTGGTAAATTTGCTTTGCAGCATCAGCACTCACTGAAAAAAATGCTCAAACAACTGGCAGTCCCCCATGTGCATTGGGGCCTTACAATGCAAATCAACTCATCTGTGTGTGCTGTGATCATGCAGCTCTGCCTGTCCTGTAGACAAGCACCTCTGTGTGATTGTTGGCCTTTAATTGCGATTCAACTCAAGTGAGCATGCCCTAAGCACATGGTGTACCTGTACCCTTCTCCCTGTAGAGATGACAGCAGACTGTTCCTCATCATTTCTGTCTGAAATACACTGTCAGCATAAGATGCCAGCTAACTGAACTCAAGTCACAAAAGCCAAAGCCTAGAATTTATCCCTGGAGCCAATGGTCCCTGAAGTTTATGTCTAACGTTTTATTGCAGTTAAAAAAATAAATAATTACCTTGAAGCATAATACATCTCCAATTTATAATAAAACAAAGTGTTTTTTCTGAAAAGAGGTAAAATATTTAGCTTTTGAAATTCCCATGGTAACAGTATCTTACCTTAGTCAGTACACCCTGCTTGGACATTCTGATGTCATTCAGGGATAGTCTTACTGATTAGTTTGTGTGTTAATTGCTACACAATTTTAAGTAATTAGTTTTACCAAAAAAAAAAAAATCAAACCAGTTTACAGTTGTTTACCAATTAATATTACCTCCCACACAAATCATAGTAAATAAAACATATGCATCATAGTAAAAGGTAAAGACATAGAGAATAAAACTAAAAACTAATAATACTAGGGCTTATTGTTCATAGAAAAAATTGTGTGCCCTCCAAACTTCATCATTAGTATGTGGCAAATATCCCCACCAATAGAATGGACTATCATTTTATTCACATCAGACTTCTGCCTACTGACGGAATTTTAAAAGTTAGCACTTTAGCTTGGCTTGGTTTATACTTTGTTTTATTATAAATTGCTGACCACAAGTATGAACATGCATTGTGTTTCAAGGTAAGGATTTTTTAACTAGGATAAAATGTTAGACATGACCTTTAAGGTCATGTAGGCAGACTGTAAAACACTGGAGTGTGAACACTGTGACTGTGAGAGAGATCCATGTTAGAGTGTGCAGTGCTATGTTATTGTTGTTCAAGTGTTGACAGTAATATCACCCTTTTAGAAGAATAATTAAATTAGGTTTACTGGAGGTATAGGAGTTAAAGAAAGTTAGAAAAGAGGGACAGATACATAATAGCCTAGACAGTCAGTCTTCCATACGATGAGGATGTTATTCTGGGTAGTCTCTGTTCTTTCCTCATCTAGGGAATAAATCATGAAAGACGAGGGTACGGGCAAGGGGGAAAATCCAAATGTAGGTGGGAAAAAAATGGAAATCATTTTGATGCTTGTTAGAATTGCAGCAAGTTGCTTGCATGGATACTTAAAATAAAGGATTACCAGTAAAAAGAATTCCATAACAATTAATCCAAAATGTTGAATTATCAAAAGCCAGAAAATGAAATACATGAACATGTTTCAAGGTCAGCTTATGTGAAAAAAATTAAACATATGAAAACAACAAAAGTTATATAAATAAAATACTTCACCAAATAAAACATGTACTATTGCAACTGTGCTGTTGAACCTCTTAATGTGGGGGCTTCACCACCTTAAGAAATACAATTTTATGGGGCAGTGCATAATAATTGGCATTTAGTAAGTGACAGGCCAAAATAAACTTACAGTGGCACATTCATGAAAAGAATGCAGGGTCATGATCTCTCATGTTTCCAAAATTATCATGCATGCTTTTTGTATGTTCCATGTAGCAGCCTGCTGATCAACAATAGTGTGCCTCTATGCGAGTCATTTTAAAATCTAATTTCACAGTTGATGTGTTTATCATGCAGGTCTGGAACTGAAAAAAGACACTTGTGTCTCAGTGGACAAACTGACACTTGGTGCATTAATGAGAGGGCAATGAAAGATAATAATATATATTAGACAAGATGTTGAACATGGGTGCCTAATACAAGTTAGAATATCCTTAAAACATTTACCATGATGCTAAATCCAAAATGTTTAATGCCCTAAACACTGAATGCACTGAAATGTCAAATTATTTTCAAATGAAAAAAAAAACCAAATGAAATATCAAAAATAAATACTTCAAGTAAGAAGGCATATAATGCTGCACACTTCATACTGTCCAAGTCCCCCTCCTGTATATATGCTAACTCCACAGTTGCAAGATATTTTACATTACAACATAGCCATTTTTCAGTTGTACAGCACAGAGTTAGTCTATTTAGAGAATGGTGGTATGGAGATACAGCACCCATACCAACAGTTGCAGTCGCTGCAGCCATCCTGCATTACATACTTTATCTGCAATATTTCAGATCCAAATAATTTGACATTTCTATATATATTATACTGCTTGAACTTTCAAATATTTTGAAAATTCAATATTATGTATTCATTCTTTTTAACACCTTTATGAAATTATCACTTATGTCCTAAGCAAACATACTTTAACAGAGAAAAAAGCACAACATATTAACATTTTTTCCCTTTTAAATACATTATATGTCAACTATCTTTTCTTTCCTTGTAACTATCATCAGCCCAATATTACATAAATTGCCGAATTCTCGCCTTTCTTTAAACCTCACTCCTGTGCCTCCTGGACCTTGTCCTTCATGTATTGTTCCCATAATTTCCATTCAAGTTGCTCCTTCCCTTCTCTAAAGATCTCTCTTCCATTTCTTTTATCTCTGTTATAATATTCAGTACTTCAAGTACAGTTAGTGTAAACTTTTCTAGTAATTGTTTTTTGGCAGCCAACAGAATTACAATTAATAAGGCCTTACTATGTCTAGACAATTTAGATCCTATGTCTCAGCTCAAAAATAGTTCTTCTTTTGGCTTTTCCCAATTAGGAGTCACCACAGCGGAACTCCGGTCCACTAATGATTGGCAGTAGATTTTTACGGTGCCGAGGTGCCAGCTTGACGCCCAACCTTCAACGAAGGCACACCCATTCTATGCATGTCACTCGACCACGGGGAGGACATGCAGACTCCACACAGAAGGCGGTCCAACCGGTTTCCTTAATTACAGCTGTTTGCTTGCCCAATATTTTTAACTGAGTACTCCAGAGGGAATTTTTTAAATCTGCCAACTCATTTTACTTCCAAAACACGTGTTCCCAGTTACCTCTTTCTTCCCCATCTCACCTCCAACATTTGCTATTTACCTGAGGAAAATTCTTTGAAGTCTGTTTGGGGTATAAAATACCAATGTAAGCAAATTTCAAGCAAAGATCCTAAACCTTCTGTAGTTTATTGCATACTTGGGAGTCATACATATGTCCTCACATTGTTCTCTTGTAACTTGCTTATCCAGTCTCTCTTTTCAATATTTTCTAACCTCCTCTGATTGATTCTTATAGTTATTGTGCAGTATTTTATATGTGCTACTAATCACCCCTTTTAGATATTCTTTCCACCAATGTACTGTCTTATGTTAGGTACCCACTGAGATGGCTAACGTAACAAAGAAGCGTTTCTCATATAAAATGCAGTGGAATCATATGAAGTGCAATTATAATGTTTGTATCTTTCAAAAATGTGAACACAAGCTCTCAGCAGAATCATCTTGTAAATTTTCTTCAATGTGTGTTAAGCAGTTTCTAGGAAGCTGTTGAATAAGGGCATTTTGCAGCTGTTGTTTTTCTGTAAATGATGTCTTGGGACAGCACTGCAGAATGGCTTTTACATACCAATGAACTGATACCCTGTATATACTATTTTAAAAATGTACAGCTAAGATCTTAAGAAACTAGAAGGTTATGATGATTACGTGACTATTGTTAATTTACATTGAAACTTCTAATATCAGAAGTATGTTGCAGTGCTTACCTTGAATTGTGTTGTCTCCAGAAGTATGCATTTGGGAAGGGAGATTATGTTGTGGCTCCAGATGCAGGGTATATATACTGGTACTGGTAGGAGAGAAATCAATGCTGAGAAGGTTAAGTACAAGTATGAAAGAAATAGTTGTAGGTTTTTTAATTTTTAAGAATTTACAAAAATATGACTATTTTTTATGCTGAGCAGTGGCACATGGTCCAGCTAGCAGCAACTCATGTAAAGGAAGTTAACTCTGGGGAACTAGAGACAGACTTTTTAATGTATGTTTGAAAGTGATAAATTCAACACTTTCTGTTTTATGGCTATTTCGGATTTAGCAGATTGGCACAGTGTGTGTGTGTGTGTGTGTGTGTGTGTGTGTGTGTGTGTGTGTGTGTGTGTGTGTGTGTGTGTTCAGCTCTCTCATTCATACATGCACACATGTATACAGTATTCATCTTATGGATTCAGAAAGGAAAAGCACAATATGGATGTGGATAGGGTATAGTATTTATAACAGCATGCATTTAGTTATGAAGCTTTGCAGCTTGAAGTACATTTTGTGAACAAGAACACTTATTAGGCAAGTAGCAATTTCAAGAGAGTAGAAATGCAGGCACCTTAGGGAGTGTGTCTGCAGGATGGGTGAGCATTTCAATAAAAAAAAATGCAATTTAGATCATGGATGTGGAATCACAAATTCACAACTGGGGTAGTGTTTATATCCCTTTGTGAAGATAGGTGAAGGCTGCCATCCTAGCCAGATATAATTTTTTAGATAATTCTGTCATTTGAAAATATTAATATAAGCCACAGGCTTGGGTCTCTTAAACAGAAGAAAATGCTGTTAAATGTTGAACTTCAAAAATGTAACAATAGTGCACTCTGCTGTAGGAAAGCTGATAAGTCAAGCATCGTGTAATTGTTTGATGTCAAAACTTGGTGAGATGTCTAGATAAAGGCATTCTGCCTATTATTTTGAGGACAGAGTTAATGGATAAAATTTACGTGTATAATTTCTTTTATTGCTCTGGCTTCCTGACCAGCTGCAAGATCAAAACGGCTATTAACCTCTGAGTTTCTGTTAGCCTGGCAAAACCAGAAAATTGTTAAGAATGATGTAATATGAAGCAGCACTGTGTTATCAATTTAAAGAGAAAGAATCAGAGGGCATTTAGCATCTGTCTTGAGAACATCCAGCATCACCAACACTGTCTTGCTCTATATGTAACTTTATTTTAGAACTGTGTTTTCTCTTAGATATAGCTGGGAAATATGAATATTAGACTAGTTTGTTTTTCTGTGATGTCAGAACCTTTCTACTGTATTATTTTAAACATTTCTCTGTAATCTCTGAATTCTTGACTAGCACTGTGTAGTAAGAACTATTGTCTTGTGTTTTTATTATTAAATATTTTTAAACCTCTCAACTGTGGCTGTTTTGTGTAGAGATAATTTAAGCTCTAGAGTACATTGCATGTGTATAGTGATAGTGTTCAAGTCACTCCAATAAGCTTTGCTGTTCAGTCCCACTTAACATTTGGATAATAATATTGCACAGTAATAATTGGGCACCCTTTGTTAAGGGCTTTTTTAGTAGCTGATAAGCAAGGGTCATGGTGGCAGTGTTTACTACCTTATAGCCTGGACAGAAGGGGCACAGCTAGTGAACATGTGCCAGCCTTTTCCAGGAGTGTCTGTGTGGTTGTATATAACTCTTATCTCAAAGTGTGTGCATGTCAGCTACTTGGGCAGGGACACAAAGCACTGTTTGGACAGAGAGGGTGCTGGAGGTTTTAGCTTGCCCACTATTCTGAGATTTGGACCCTATAGCTGTGCCAGTGGGGAGTCTTATTGGGGATCTGGAGAGAAAGGGAGAAACCAGCCCCAGACTGACTGTGATCTCAGTGTGTTCTTAAGGGAAATCGTACTTTGCTGTGTGTGTATTTGTTATCCTTTCCAATGTGGATGCCCCTCACTGGTATTAGTGGTGAGGATTGAGGCTCCTTGATTGCTGGGCCAGTGCATGGGTGTCACATATTAATTAGCCAGATAGAATTTTGTAGACAATTCTGTCATTTGTAAATATTAATATAAGGCACAGGCTTGGTCTCTTAAATAGAAGAAAATGCTGTTAAATGTTGAACTTCAAAAATGTAACAACAGTCCACTCTGCCGTGGGAAAGCTAAGTCAAGCGTTGTGTAATTGTTTGATGTCAAAACTCGGAGCTGAGATGTCTAGATAAAGGCATTCTGCTTATTTTTTGAGGCCAGAGTTAATGGCAATAATTTACATGTATAATTTATTTTTTTGCTCTGGCTTCCTGACCAGTTGCAAGATCACAAGGGCTATTAACCTCTGAGTTTCTGTTAGCCTAGGAAAGCCAGAAAATTGTTAAGAATGATGTAATATGAGGCAGCACTGTGTTATCAATTTAAAGAGAGAGAATCAGAGGGCATTTAGCATTTGTCTTGACAACAGTCAACATCACCAGCACTGTCTTGCTCTATATGCAAGTTTATTTTAGAATGGTGTTTTCTCTGAGATATAGCTAGGAAATAGGAAGATTTGACTAGTTTGCTTTTCTGTGATGTCAGAACTTTTCTACTGTATTATTTTAAACATTTCTCTGTAATCTCTGAAATTTTGACTAGCACTGTGTAGTAAGAAGTATTGTCTTGTGTTTTTATTATTTATTATTAAATATTTTTAAACCTCTCAACTGTGGATGTTTTGTGTAGAGATAACTTAAGCTCTAGAGTACATTGCTTGTGTATAGTGATACTGTCCAAGTCACTCCAATAAGCTTTGCTGTTCAGTCACATTTACCTTTTGGATAATAATATTGCACAGTAATAATTGGACACCCTTTGTTGGGTCTATATTAAAAGAACAAAGAGGTGTTTCAGCGAACACCTCTTGATCGACATGTAATAAGTGAAAGCACTAAAGCTTGAACACTCAAAACAACAATTTCTTTCCCTGGGAAAGAAATCACTTGGCCATCCCCGTGTGTTCACCCCTTTCCTCACTGTAGTGCAATCTCGGAGTTGGTATATTTAATTGGGGGGGGGTGTTATGTTTTAAAGTGTGTGTGTGTTTGTGCTAGCAGTTTCTTTCCCAGGGAAAGAAACCATTGTTTTCACCGTTCACGCTTTAGTGTGTGTGCTCATTACATGTCAACAAAGAGGTTTCGCTGAAACACCTCTTTGGTCTTTTAATATCGACTCCCTTTGTTAAGAGCCTTTTTAGTAGCTGATAAGTAAGGACTGTGGTGGCAGTGATTACTACCTTATAGCCTGAACAGAAGGGGCAGAGCTAGTGAAACTGTGCCAGCCTTCCCCGGGAGTGTCTGTGTGGTTGTATATAAATCATATCTCAAAGTGTGTGTGTGTGTGTGTGTGTGTGTGTGTGTGTGTGTGTGTGTGTGTGTGTGTGTGTGTATGTGTGTGTGTGTCAGCTACTTGGGCAGGGACATGAAGCACTGGTTGGACAGAGAGAGTGCTAGGAGGACTTGGCTTGGAACCCTGGCTAAGGACCTCACTCTATAGCTATGCCAGTGGGGAGTCTTACTGGGGATCTGGAGAGAAAGGAAGAAACCAGCCCCAAACTGACTGTGATCTCTGTGGGCTCTTAAAGGAAATTACACTTTACTGTGTGTGTATTTGTTATCCTCCCCTATGTGGATGCTTCTCACTGGTGTTAGTGGAGAGGATCAAGGCTCCTTGATTGCTGGCCCAGTGCACAGGCATCACACCCTTATGGACAGAGGCAGTCTATAAGATACTCAATGCATAGGCACAAATCCATGCCATCTTCTTGTCAGTAGAGGACATATATTGGATAAAATCAGGTTATGTTTGCTAGGCTTGTAATGGTTCTTAAACTGTTAGCCTAGTAATCTCCTATGAACCTATGTACCATTAGGTAGGTAGGTAGTAAAGTTCATCTCTGAACCACCACACATCACACCAGCTATGTTTGTAGTCCATTATTACTGAAAACTGTGTTTCAGTCAAAGCAAGTATATTCTGGAGGTGGACAGCTTACCAGTGAAACCTCACTCTGGACTTACTGAAGCAATAAGTTGTAATTGTCATAATGAATGTATACTCAAATAACTTGGGAGGAATCACCAGAACTTTAGGACAATGCACAGAAATAAAGTGAACAATATTAAGGACATTCACATTGTATCTGGAAGAGGCAACAGGACAAATCCTCTGTCCAGTCTATAGATGTTTTATTAAACATCCTTATGGTGAAGATGTACATACCATCTTTATTTCTTTGATACTACCTTTTCCATCTATTTATTACCCTGAAGATAACTCTCTAAATTTTGAAATGTTGAACTCAGCATTAAGACTCAGTGTGTCTCTTGGCTAAATTAGTATCAGAGGAACTTCTGTTCTTAGCCCTGTTACCTTGTCAGGTTTTGCTTTTCAGAGACTACTTAGGGTCATTCCATCTATCCATCCAATGTTTCATTATATAAACTGCTTTTCCTGATAGCAAGTTAAACATGGTAAGGTAGAATTTCCCTGTCTCCAGCAACAGTATTTAAATCATCCCATGGATTCTCAACATTACCAAGGAAACCAAATAATATAATCCCTCAGACATGTCCTGGAGCTGCTCTGGAGTTTTATGCCAGTGGGCTTTGTGTGGCCCACTTCTTGTGAGATACGTTAAGAGCATATCCTCATGAGGTGCTAAAGTATTTCAAACTAGTCCTATTCAAAAGGGAGATTGGTTGATGAACTCTAAGGTGTCTCAGATTGCCAAGTTCTTCAATCTTTTAAGGGAGTGAGTTCAACTACTCTTTAAAGGAACTTAATTTTATTCTTCTTGTATTTGGAATATCATCAGATCATTAACTATGGAAAGTCTACTTAACAGATTAGGTCATGGCTACAGTTTAGCTCCATTGAAACCAACAAAGTATAAAGACTTTTCATCTTCTTTTTGTGGATGATTTAAAACTATATAGTTTGTTAAATGAGGAAATGAAAGCACAACTACAAGTGGTCAAAATTTTCTCAGTTGATACAAGAATGTCATTTGGTCTTGATAAACATGCAAAAGTAACCCTTAAATCAGGAAATCTGCAGCACCAAGAAAATATCAGTCTGGGACAGGAATGTGATATAAAAGAACTTGAGCAAGAGGGAGTGTATAAATACTTGGGAATTGATGAAGGAGCAGCAATAAAACACGAACACATGCAAACAAAACGTATTAAGGAATATTTTAGAAGATTAAAATTAATACTGAAAACAGCTCTGACATCTAGTAGCAAAGTCCAAGCTATAAACCAATTTGCTCTTCCTGTTCTGAGTTACAGTTTTGGGGTGATCGACTGGCCTCTAAAGTTATTGGATCAGTTAAACAGAAAAACAGGAAAAATGCTTCATGCTAATGAAATGATTTATAAAAATCATTGTATACCAAGATTATATATTCCCAATCCTGAAGGAGGTATGGCCTCCTTGAAACTAAATGCATGTATTGATCTGCAATCGTAGAACTGCATGCATACATATCTGCTGCCCTCAGAAGATCCAAGCATAGTAAAAGTTTTAAAACATGAGGAAAATACGTTTAAGATGACTTCCCTGCTTAGCTTAGCAGAAGCATACTGGTGTCAAGTGAGAATGGAAATCAAACCAGAAGTAGATAAACATCAGGCAGCAACTGAATGTGCCAAAAAAACAATATAAAGAATATAAGGTGAAGGATCAGATGAGAAGGCAAGAAATGTGGAAAAATGCATAAATATAGTTGCAAATACAGAAAACTCTTGGAAAAACCTCATGTTGATCAGGACCAAATGCATGAATGGTTGAGGATCAGTGAATTTAAACCAAAAGACAAAAGGTTAATATTTGCGGCCCGTGATAGCAGACTGTGTACAACTTGGTTTACAGAGTCCATTGAGCATGTTAGAGAAACAAATGAATGCAGGTTTTGTAAAACAGAATTGGAAACAGCCACACATCTTATTGCTGAATGAGATTGAGATGCACTAATGGCAGAAGGGCTGTATACTGAAAGGCATAATAATCTGGCAAGACTGTTGCTTTGGGGATTATGCAAACATTCTAATATTGAAGTAGCTGAGAAGCATTGGAAACATGAGCCACAAAGCATTATAGAGAATGATGAAGTTTATATTACATGGGATCACCTATTACCAGCAGTTTAAAAAATAGATGCAAGAAAACCAGATATAGAAGTTCATGAAAAGAAAACAGAAGTGGCATTAATTATTGAAATTGCTACACCCACTGACTTCAGTGTTTTACATACAGAGAGACACAAAGTCATAAAATACCAGGATTTACAGGCAGAAACAAGGGCAATGTGGAAGAAGGATACAAAGACAGTTCCAATAGTAGTAGGAGCAATGGATCTTATAAAAAAGAATTTACAATTGTACTTAGATATGTTATTGATACATGTCACTCCATATGAATTGCAGGAGGAGTCAATTCTGGGCATACTATGGATGCTACAAAGAGCACTTCTGACTAACATCAAAGATTGAAACAATTCTAATTTCATGAACTTTAATCATACTTTTAATTAGGAATGGGGTCCATTCCTGTCATGGTATTAGAAAACCAAAGGACTTGGAGAAATTAAAACAAAGCTCATTGTCATAAATTAGGATGGGCATATTGACTAGCAAATTAAGAAATCTGAAATATGAGTGACGTCTTGCTTAATTACAATGGACTGTTACAATGCAGGCAGTACTGCCAGCACTGTACCCACTCACTGGATAATCTCCTAGTACCATCTTTTATTTTGAGGAAGATCCCAAAATGTTTAGACTTGTCTATGTGAAAAATCTGCTTCCCCCTCAGCTACATATAACACTCCACCCTTTTTCCAGATTAATAAAAAACATAACCTCTGATTTGGAGGTATTAATTTTCAAACTATTAGCTTCAATTCAACAACAAATGATTCCATTATATCATGGAGATCACCATCTGTTGAAGCTAAGAGGACAAAATCATCTAGAAACAGCAAGCTTCCCATATTAAAAATGGGTACTTTCCAAAACAGGCCAGCATCTTGACAGCCTGTTCAAGAAAATCACTACAAGGAGACAAAACACAGCCTTTCTAGAGTCCTACACTCACCTTAAAAATATCTAACTTAAAACCATGAATAAGAAAAAGACTTCTCACTTCTCAAATTAAGGGACTGAGTCACTCAGAGCAGTGGACCTGGGACCTCCTGTAAGGCATTCTATATTCATACACCTTCTCCAAGTATACAACAAACACATGGAGGCAAAATTGTCAAACCCTTTTGAATTTTTTAATATCGGTGCAAGATGAATGAATTAATATATTGTTCTGTGGCAGTGAAAGAATTTGTAATACTCTTCTTGAATTCGAGGCACAGCTCTTGGAAACATTCTCCTTTAAAGTATGTTAGTATACACTTATCCTGGGAGGCAGAAGAGTGTGGTCCTTATAAAAATGAAACAGATCTGTTGTCCACCATGGTTTTGAAAGGGAGGACTAGTACTCCAGTTTTTGAGTTCTAAACTACTGTTGCAGTCACAGTCTTTGATGCAACATTGAAAAGGCATGTTAACCATGACATCACAACAATGCCTGGCATAATTTAGCATTTATTGCTAGATCTCCTGCAGACCTTCCTCATGATAGTACGGTTTAATCAGTGTAATCTACTCAACAAAAATGTATTCAGTTATGGTATTGATTCTAACACAGTCTTCTCAGAAGATGACACTTTTACAAAATTTAGGAATTCCTCATAGTGTTCTTTAAACCTCTTGTCACTGGCATTTGTCCACCTTTGCTGACTATAGCCTGTATGCTGTCTCACCTACTGTATCACAGCATGATTTGTCTGAACCTCTTCAGGGCCATTTGAAAGTCAACCTTCATAGCTTGGCCAAACACATCCTAAAAACAGACCTTGTCTTTGATAACTGCCATAACTGCTGTTTTTCTAATGAAAGTCTGGCAGAACTTCATGAATTTATAAAACATTGATTAGAGTCAGTCAGAATCACTTACCTGTGCTCTATAGTTAAGATTACAAAATCAGCAAAAATCTTTTTGTAGAGATGCAAATACCCCAACATGGGGGGGGGTAGCACCCCTCACATCCCCTACTAGTTATGTATATAAAGATCGTGCTATCTTGTGGAATGAAAAATCACCAAGATAGCACAATGTCACACTTCCAATAACTAACCCTAAAAATTTGACATAAATGAACATCACTTAAGTGTTGCTCACTAGTGTAATGATCTTAAGCCTATTATCCACAGCTGCTGCTTGTTAATGCATGTCAATCAACTGTAGACCCCCCCCCACTAGCATTATTTGTTATTCAGAAGACTTGGTGTTTAACTTGATAGCTACAGTAACTTTATTGCCCATCACTGGGTTTAAGAGGTACCACCATAAAAAGTGTTGACCACATTCTGGCCCTTGCTGCTTACTTGTACCATACCTTCTAAGGTCTTGAACATGGACCATTCATACTCCTTGTCCCTGACTTCCCTAGGTACATGAAAGAAATTACTAGAAATGTGAATTAAACTCATTTTATACAGAACTATTGAATAAGCATTACCTGGACCTTATTTCTATATGTTCAGCTATTCTAGGACTTTTTATGAGATTGTTTGAATCAACTTTTCAAAAAATTAACTAATACATGTTTATTATATTGTTTTTGCAACTAATTCTTATTTATTTTATTTTATTTTACATTTGTTAACCGGGCTAGTCTAACTGGATATATTTCCATTTTCAGTAGAGGCCCTGGGAGAAAAGCTCCAGTGAAACAAAATAAAAATTTAAACATTTAAAAATTAAAAAACATTTAAAAATTAAAAAATAATTAAAAAAACAGTTAAAAATTAAAAATCAATATTAATACATAATAAATGAATGGATTTCAATAGAAGATTATTCAAAAAGCAGGAAGTAATTAGAATACAATAAATTACAGCAGTATTACTAGAGTAATGTAGGCATTTACAATAGTAGAGGTGACAATATGTATAGGATAATTCAATATGCAGTGAGATACATGTAGACTATGAGTATATTAACAGGATAGAGTTTTTCAGAGCATTAAGCAGGATAGATTACATCAGTATGCTGAATTCTGTAAACCAGTTACAGTCCTACCGCAAAGAATGTGAAATAGGTAGAGGTTCAAGAGAAGAAATATTTGTAGTGAAGGAGAAGGTTAATCAGGGTTGCTACAGGGGCATAGCCAGTTTGATTTGAGGTGTCTTTTGAGGTTTTGTTTAAAGAGAGGCAGTGAAGAAATTAAAGTTAGGTCATTAGGCAGTAGGTTCCAGTTTTTTCCCACAGAATTGGAAAACAGAGAAACTCCAGCCATGTTGTAAGACTTGCTTGTGCTAGCAAGAAGTTTGCTGGAAGAGCGAAGAGAATTTAGATTTTTGTAGGGGGTTATGAGATTGGAAAGTATAGGGGTGCTGTTAGGTTTATAAAATATCTTGTGGGCAATGGTGAGTTGGGAGAGTTTCAATTGGTTTTGAAATTCAAGCCAGCCTAGCTGCGTTAGATTCAGACAATGGTGAGTTCTAAAAGGATTGCCGGTGGCAAATCTGGCTATGTTATTATAAGAATTAGCTAGTTTGATGAGATTATTTTTCTTTAGATTAGTGTATATTGGTGAGGCATACAGAAGAGTTTTAATTAAATGGGAGTGTGCTATTGGTGTTAGGAAAGGTTTAATTCTATATAAGGAGCCTATTTTTCTATTGACAGTTTTGATGGTGTTATTTATGTGGCTGTCAAATGTAAAGTTATTGTCAATAGTAATTCCTATCAATTTAGTGGTAGAATCGGGTAATATACTTGTGCCATTATTGGAGATGACAGAGAATTCTATGGGGGAGGATTTGCTGGTGGGTGTGAAGAGAAGGAGTTTAGTTTTTTGGCATTGAGCAGGAGGCAATGTTTAATGAACCATGTTTCAACTATGTTGAAAACATTCTGAGTAAGAGAATGTAGATCAGTTGGGGAGTTTGCTGAGCATATTAGTGTAGAATCATCTGCATATTGAATGCAGGTGGCTTGTGGAATGGCTACATGGAGGTCGTTGATAAACAGTGAGAAAAGAAGTGGACCTAAAATAGAGCCCTGAGGGACACTGAGTGTGACAGGCAGAAGGGATGATATATTATTTTCCCAAAGAACTGCCTGTTGCTTCTTGGTAAGGTAAGACTTGAACCACTGAATTGCCAGGCAGTCAAGGGAAAGGGATTCAAGAATGTTGATAAGAAGGGTATGGTTTACCATGTCAAATGCTTTTGACAGGTCAATAAAGAGTGCAGAATAGAGGTTGTTGTTATTACGATTTCTATTAATGGCTTCTGTAAAGGATAATAGGGCAGTTGTGGTGCTATGGGATGGCCTAAAGCCATGCTGACAGTTTGCTATGATGTTATGTTGAGATAAATGGTTTAAAAGTTGTTGGTGAATGCATTTTTCCATAATCTTTGCTAGGGGTGATAATAGAGCTATTGGCCGGTAGTTGGAATAATCATTAGAGGTAGCCCCTTTGTGTAGGGGGATAATATGGGAGATTTTCCAGATGACTGGAACTATTCCTTCTTTAATGGTTCTATTTATGAGGATGGAAATGGGATAAGAAATTACTTTGGCTGCTTTTTGCAGGTATTCTGATGGTAGCTGGTCAGCAGAAGGAGTACAAGGTTTAAGTTTCTGGATGTATTTATAGATGAGAGTGGTTGAGATGGGTTTCAGATGGAATGTTGGAAGAGTGCCAGGTATGGTGGAAGAGAAGCTTGAGTTGTCAGGGACTAGTTGACTGGCTAGTGATTGTATGGTCTCTGTGAAGAAGGTATTGAAGGTATTGGCAGTTTGGTCGGGGGTGTTTTGTTCGGCCTGGGATGGGGTAGGTGTATGTGAGTGGCCTGGGTTTAGGAGTTTATTTATACTAGACCAGAACTTTTGGGGATTGTTTTGGTGATTTTGCTGTAACTTATAGTAGTAGTTCTTTTGTCTGTAAGTATTGCCTTTTTTGTAATATTTCTTAAATGCTTAAATGTTTGTTCATCTGAGATAGTTTTGTTAGCTCTCCATTTAGCCCAAGCCTTGTTCCTAAGTAACATTTTTTGTCTGGTTTCTTTAGAAAGCCAGGGGGCAGGCTTGGACTTCATTCTAATGGACCGTTTGGGTGCATGCTTATCTAGGATTGATAAGAATTTAAAGTTTAGGTATTTAACAGCTTCTTCAAGTGGTAGTGTTTTTGAAGGGTTCCAGTCACAGGCTCTAAGTTCATCTTGGAAAAGTACTGGGTTAAAGCTTTTGTTGGAATGTGCAATCCCACATGTTAGGGGGTTAGAGATATCATTTTTTTGCCTTAGGATGTAGGTCAATGAATGATCGCTTACATCGTCTGGCAGAGTTCCTATGTTGTAAGCTTGTTTCTGTTTATTTATAAGTATCCAGTCTAAGGTGCTCTCTTTCTTATTTGGTTTATTGATTCTAGTTGTGGAAGTGATAGTTTGACTAAAGCCGTGGAGGTTGATATGGTCTTATCCAGAACTTCATTATCCTTTGTATTACTACTAATCAATAGTGATTGTATGTTATCTTTTTATTGCTTTGCTGCAATCTTTGCATACAATCCTTCTGATGTATATCATTTATTACGTTTTTTTTTTTTTTTGCTTACGTACCTGAGAATGTTTTTACATCTTTCTGAACATCTTGGTTTTTTACTTTAAACTTTTGGACTCCTTTTTTGCTTGAATTTGTAGCAGTCATTCTATTTGTATAAAATATATAAAAAAGTGTTCATAAATTGAAAGCAGCTATATCCCAACAATAATAAATAGTGCAGAAAGCAACATTTAATTAGCTAGTCACTCTGGAGCAGAGAGAGCTTAAATGTGGCTTTTGTGAACCAGATGTACTTTTATTTATTTATTTATTCATTCACTTATTTCTAATAAAATTCACAAAAATGCAAATACATATTAGTTTATATCAATAAAGAAGAAATTATCTCATTAATAAACCATAAATGATGTATAAACAGTGTTATGAGTAAATATACATATCCAAATTTGGTAAACATGCAGCATTTTAACCGTACTGATTTGTATTTTGAAAACATGTTAAAAGTTATTATTCCACTTTAGCTCTTTTACACTTGTGAGGTATGAAATGTCACATTCCAGCAGCCTACACGCATCCTTTATACTCTGAGAATTTGCTAAAAAATTAGCATAAAAAACATCGTCCAAACAAATGTAAATATCTTGTAAACAATAAATGATATTCAAATGTTCAAACATCAATGTTACAAGTAAAACGTTTTCATTACAGTGATAATTGTCAGTGCATTCAGTCTTTACATCAGTACTGTAACATATTGTAATGCATACAAACTCAGAATTATACTTTTCTTTAAAATTTCACAAACAACTTGTCATATCTGGGAAACTGTGGAACCTAGAAATATATGATCAGACTTTTATTCAGCTAGGTCTAAGACATGACATTGATACATTCTTCCTAACTACTTATTTTTTGAAATATTTGGACAAATATGAAAAAGTATGCTTAGTTATATAATTAACCATATAAATAACACTGAATATCTATCATTATGTGCAAATTATAGTGCACATATAAGTGACAATTTTATCCAACATCACATGATACCATGCAATAATTTGTAAGACACTTGGTTTTGTAAATCTGAATATACATATGGAAATATTACATACCATCATAATTATTAGCAAACAGTTAATATCTGTACTGTGGAATACTATACCTTGACTATGACAATATATTTTTTCTGTCTCCCACCATGGCATTTCACCAGTGCTATTCAATAATGCCTAGCTCTCTCAGTTATGAAAATATGAAAATAAAAATGAAAATATAAACACATTACAAAGAGTGATTGATATATCCAATGCAGATCATCATAGATTACAATCTTAGTATCAATCATCACTTATATCTTGGCCTTTCTTACTATGCAATATTAATTCGAAAGTCACTTAGTTAAATAATTCAGCCCCCAAATATCAGGATGCCTTAAGAAGTATGAGTATTAAATATAATTATGCAAAAATATGTTAATGACATAAATGGATTAAAACATTTACACACTTTCTTGCTATGTTCACAAAATATACAAAAGAGACTCTTCCAAATTCAACCAGGAAGTTTACAAGATATATAATAAACTTTCTTTAAAATTAAACAGGACATTTTTACACAATACTTAAGTAAGACAGATAAAATTATTACCAAGGATCTGTTCTCCATAGAGACATCTATAAAAAAACATGCCTTATGTAAAATTTGAAAGACTAATAAGTGCTAACCTCAATGGAGCCATAAACTGTATACTTCCCAAGAAATAAGAAAAAGTAGTTGACAAACTTTGTAGGAGTAGAATAAGAATAAAAATGTATAATAAAAGGAGTCAACAGAGGTTCTATTCTGAAAAAGGAATGAATTTATATGACTGCCTGCATTGATTTGACCAGTGTAATTTAACTCTAGAATCATTAAATAGGTGTCCCAAATAAAATATTGGTAAACATATGAA
This sequence comes from Protopterus annectens, assembly GCF_019279795.1. NCBI lineage: Eukaryota > Metazoa > Chordata > Ceratodontiformes > Protopteridae > Protopterus > Protopterus annectens. The sequence continues at coordinate 616,367,100 of NC_056748.1, read as the reverse complement.
ATTCTAGTTGCAAATTATGTTTTTCTTCTGATGAAATTAGTTTATTAAAGCTTCATGTTCTTAGTATGAGATGTCCTAGTAATATTTATCATAGCTTATTGGTAAATTTTCTTCTGACAATTTCATAAGAAATCGAGTCAGGGACATTCATAAAGCTCACAACCTTATACCTTTCTAAGAAAGTGAAGCAGTTAGAAGCAGCTCATGTATTATTTACCTTAATTGTAGCATTTTGGATAAATAGTCAATGCAAATCACAATGACTCTCAACTTTGTTAATTGCATCTTTTAAATGACTGAATTAAACTCTTAATTAAAAGTGACAGCCTGCTTAAATTATTTTGGAAAGGTATGGAATTTCTAGAAAACCTGACAATTTTCTTTTTCTTTTCAAAATTCCACCTAGCCTTTAGGCCAAGTAGGACCTAATATTGCCTCTGCTGAAACAGTTATTTTGAAAACTGCTTTGGAAATATGATCATTTTTAAAAGTGAGATCTTAAAAATATGAAGTGAAAAATATGTTTCGCAAATTCAGCATTTTAAAAAGACTCACTGATATAATAAATATAAATCATTTCTAAAAATCAAGTGGAATATCCACAGGTGGCTAAGGTAAAATTCCCAGAGCATTAATTGCCCAAAGCACATCTACCAAGAAATACTCTAGGAATGTCAGCAGTGAGGCAAATAGCATGATGTATAGCTATAGCGTATGTTAATCTGGAGAGTGCAGGCATGAGCTGATACCTCAGAAGTCGTTTTTACTTTTGTTTCATGATGGATTTTTTTTTTTTTAAAGAAAAATAGTCATATAATTCTTTTCAACCTGTAACATTTAGGGAATTGCAGGCAGGCATGCAATCATGCAGTCATCCTTGTCATACTTGGTGCTATAGCATGTATCCATTTAAGAAAAGGAAACAAACCTGCTCCAATAGAAGAGGAAAATCTTGGATGAGGGGAATGATAGTGTAAATTCAGACATAGAAGCTTCAGTATCTCATCTTTTTCAACCCCTATAAAGGAGACAGATCTATGCTGAAATATCAACTGATCACAATACCGAATGGCAATATATTGAAGATCATAACATTGAAACACCTTTTTACCAAAATGCAAGTAAAACAAACAACACCTTTTTTGCAGGGGGCAAGTCCCCCCATGTGGGGGGGGGTTGCACTCCCACACCCCTGCATGTTATAAATATATATATATATATATATATATATATATAGTGAGAGAGAGAGAGAGATAGATCATTCTGCATTGGGGAAAGTGCAAATATCTGATCCCAAGGAGCACCAGCATTGCAGTAAACAGTTGGTTTGTGATGTGAGCTAATGATGAAAATTAAATAATTACTGTATGCTTCAAATTGTTGCTCTCACAGACATTTGTTGCCTTTCTCTGGCATGTTCATGTATTTACCTTTTGCCTTCTCAAACAGCCTTCTTCCCCACTGAACCCTGAGAGATAGTCCTATTTTGTGCACAGATATGCTGTCTTATGAAATAAATAAACAGATGCAGAAAAGATATTTCATAGTTTACAAAAATGTTGAATCGTGTCAATAAAATACAAATAGTTTATTTCATACTCTAAAGCCTAGTGCACTGACTCTACAGCCTCCTTGGATTGAAACACTTAACAGTAGTTAAGCACAGTGTATACACAGTGTTAGCTTACTAATTACTTGCTGAGTGAAAAACTTTAAAAATTAGTCCTTTGGAAACATCAGGCAATTATCCACTGAGATACTTCAGTAAGCAAGCTAAGTGATAACTACAGGACTTAAATAAGTAAAGGACCTTAATTAGTAAGCCATGAAACATCAGGAAATTAATACTGTAATTATTACTGGATTGAAACACAGCCATGAGTAAATCTCTTAATAACTCACGTTAAGACTAGCAGCTACATTCTTATAAAAAAATCAATAATACAGATGAGAGGTAAAATGTGTTACTATTTTCTTTCCATTTCATCCTGGAAATCACACAAACTATCCAGAAGCAGGCTACAGTCATCAATGTGTTCACATTTTTTGCTGGGTGAATATTACACGACACTATTATTATTATTATTATTATTATTATTATTATTATTATTATTTGCAAGGTTTGAGAGAAAGAACAAAGTTGGGTACTCATGGTGAAAATGTTTCTTTATGGGCAGAATTTAAATAAAACTTGATTTTATTCATCCAGTCCATCCAATCTGACTGATGCATACCAAGCCACTTATTCAATCTGAGCTGGCCCTGGGAGTGCTCCAAGCGTTAAGCTCCTTTAAGATTTTTCCTTTCTGTTTGCTCAGCTCTCTATTGCTGCTTTAGCAAACCAGCAGGTTATTGGACTCAGCTAAGTGCTCTCTCGCTTTTACAACAGTTTTTACAATTTCTTTTCAGCTTCTTCCCATTTGGGATTGTCATGTAGTGGCTCAATCAAGATTCTTCTCCTTTCCTACACATAATTACTTGCATTTTGTGAATTTTCTTTCTGTTGTTGCCCTTCACTTCCTTGCACCATTTGAGTGGCAGGCCCAATGAGTATTTTATTTAAAAAAATCTAATAGTATTTTCGGTAGTTTTATAGTTACACAGTTGCACTCTTTTAGGTTTAGTTATAATTTCAATAGCAGTTGTCTACATTTACATTTGTGGTGATTATATCTGTGTGTGCTGTTTACTGTGATTTCCACTCTTTTTCTGATTCTGCTGTTGGGTGCTTTTTGGAATGGATAAATAGAATAAGAAGAGCTTCTGCAAGTCTGCTCACAAAATTCCACATCAGTACACCCACAGCTTGTGTGTGTTGTGCCTGGGGCCAGATCACCCATCTGCAGAATTTTCTATTTGTAAGGCTTTTAGACCTCAGTACTTGGCCAGTCAACACAAGTTAGTTTAAATGAGTCTTCTTTCTTGAGATACTTCTAATGATAATGCAAAAAAATGACAAAGGTAAAGCAAAACACAAAGGCAGGGACTGTGAACATAAAACAATAAAGGATGATGATGCTGGTCCTTCTTCAGTCCCTAAAGCACCATGAATGGATCCAGTCCCTTCTGCTTCTGCTGCCAAACAACCATTTCCACAGACCCTTCCTCCTTTGGAGCCAATAATCTTAATGCTGGGCAAGTACCCAAGGTCTTCTGCCAGTAAGCAATCCTCTGAAAGAGATTTATCTCTATTTACAGGGAGACTATAGTTGGGATGATGCTGATCAGCATTATGCTCACTCCAGTCTGTCAGGTCCTTCAGAAGCACCAGTGATATGGATTAGGAGAGTATAATGATAGCCTTTCTGACGATGCAGATTGAAATGAGTGTCATCCATTCTCCATCTGTATTCAGGGTGAATCTGGTTGGCCCTTCATCTCCTTTACTTATTCCTTTACTGAGATGTGTTTTGGCACTAGTTGTTTTAGAGGCTGTGCATCACCTATTGCCTGTACAGTCAGAGCTGGATTGCATCCTCAGTTTGGCATCAAATGTCACTCATCCAATTCATTTGGTATTGCAACATTCAACAGTGACTGAGTGTCTGAACTGAATACCCAATGCTAGGCCTTTGGTCTGTCTTTGGCACAACCATCTTGGTGCTGGTTTTGGTGCCAGTGATATCATCCTTCAATGTCCTGCATTGATCTCCTCCTTAAAGCAGTCCAAGTTGTTCATGGCAGCATGTCCTTCCACAGTGCAGCTTGCATCCACTTCACTGGGGACAGATACAGTATCAAGGTGGACTTCTCCATTTCCGGTGGATCCAGAATTTGCACTTGAGGTTGTGAAGAAGATGATTGCTTCTGCCTCAAAAGCTTCTACATGTCCTCCAAAGATGCTAGCTTCAGCCATGTGCAGCCAGCAGTCCATGCCTAAGCTCCATCATCAAGTACTCCAAGGTCAGAGCAGGACCAATAGCTTCAGAGAATATGCAGAGGTTCACTCAGCATCATCAGATGAGTCAGATTCCCCCAATGTTCTTAGAAAGAGGATGTGCTAAAGGAAGTAAACAGAGTCTCCAGTGGTGTATCTCACATCCATCATCAGCGTGGATGATCAAGAGGATTCCCCTAGTCCCATCCAGAAGACATCCCTTTTTTTGGTGAGATCCTAGAACTTAAGAGACTATGGGGATCTTGGCCAATAGTCCGTCTCTCTCAGGATGAGTATGTGTTATTTAAGGCATATCACTCTGCACCTTCCACTTCCTGTGTGGTCTCCTACTGACTGTCTGATAAATTTGGCTGCCAGGAGGACATGGCAGGAGCCTGATTCTTCTAAAGCTGTCCCCAGATAAACCGACAAAATTCTCTCATTCCCTAAGGTAGGCAGCACTGGTCAGTAGCAGAAACCACAAAGTTAGAGCTGTTCAGTGATGCAGTTACTGTTCATTCACCCAACAAAAAGTCCCAGATGATAAATAGAATGTGGAACTATGTATACATATTGGGCATGCTACAAATAAGGCCACCCATGCCAGAGTCCAAGAAACAATGAGTAACTACAGTGGGGATGATTCTGACGATTACCAACCTCTTCATCTGGCTCCTCCATAATGCTGTCAGTGGTCCAGCCATGGCATTGGGCACAAGCATTACCATCAGGTGCCTTGCGTGGCTTCAACTTTGTGAATGTTCATACAATTTTACAGAGTTTTCATAAATGTCCGATATGATAATTCCTCCTTATTTGAAATTACCCTGAAAGTAAAACTGCTGAGCTGTAAGCAGGAGGGCAAGACTCTGTGTGCCATAGGAGTCAAATTCTAGACCTCTGAGATCTTATCTCAGAAATCAGATGGGGTCCAAATCCCTGTGGTTTAGCAAACTCCAACATCAACCATTATATGCTTCCTCAAGCAAGAGTGGCTGTGGCAGATGTGCCCCCCCTTCAGTGGATGCTGACCCACAGATCCTAGAGGTCTGCAAAATCAGAGATTATGGTAGTCATTTTCAGGCAAGAAGAACCAATGTCCCTGAAAGCTTGCCTAACTGTCCTCATTTGGAGGCAGTCAGAGGCCATTTATCTCTCGATTCTCCTGTGTGGATGGCCATCATACAGAATTATTAGGTGACAATAATAATATCAGGAAGCTATATTATTTCCTTTTCCCATTCATGCCTCTCCAAACCCATCTGTGTTCAGATGTTCCACCCCCACCAATAAAAAGCAGCTAGAAAAGTCCCAAAGAAAGACAAGAAAGTCAGGCCTGTCCTAGACCTCAGCAGCCTAAATCTGCCAATGAAAAAGATGCCCTTCAGAATGGTCATAGTGCAGTTGATTTTGCCCTGCCTGAAAGCATAGAGTCGGATGTGCCCAGGAGATCTCCAGGATGTCAACCTATACATTAAGAAAGAAAAAATATTCAAGAGATTTCTTTATTTCCATCTAGGAGTCAGTTGCTATGAATTCAGAATACTGCCCTTCTGTGTTATCACAGCCCCCCCACCCCATGTTCCCCAAGTGAATGACAGTAGTTCAGTCCATGTGTGCCCATACTTGGACAATTGGATCTTCACTGCCAAAACCAGGGAGTCTCATGTCAAAGCCAGAGTCTACTTGTCACTGCTCTCTCTATCCTTGGGTATCTCTGCAAACTACAAGAAATCAACTCTTCATTCAACACAGTCATATGTGGTCTCAACACAACAAGAGGTGCAGTCAGCCTCCCTTCAGACAGAATTCAGACTGTCAGATCTTCAATACAACCTTTTTTAAACAACTCTTATCTTTCAGCTATCTTGATAATCTGACTCCTGGGATTAATGGCATCAACAATAATCATGGCTCTTCATGCATGCTTCCATGTGCACATTCTCCATTGGCTACTCAGGACCCAGTAGCCTTAGATCTCAGACCACCCTGCCATCACCATAATCCTTACTCAGCTATGCAAGGCCCATTTGAAATGGTGATTGACTTCTCCCAGAATCTTAGCAGGGAGACAGTTTGCTCTTATTCCTCCAGCTGTGACCATCACCATGGATGCCTCCTCTCTGGGAAGGGAGGCATTACTGGAAAAGGATGATGCAAGGATTTTGGAATTAGAAGATTATTTTTACAAAAAATATCCTTCAGATAACAATGATCCACCTAGCATTGCAGTAATTCCATGAGCATCTGCCTTTGGGATTGATTTCTCTTCAAGCAGATAATATAATATGTCCATAATGTAGTACCTGAAAAAGTAAGAGTAGCCAAATCTTGCCTCCTTTTCTGAGAAGCCACAAGGCTTTGCAGTGGGCAAATGCTTTACATCACTTTCTGATTGCAGCACACATTCTGGTGAAAGGCAACAGTCTCACACACAGGTTCAGCAGACATATTCTGATGCCTCATGAATGCTCTGTTAATCCAGCAGCAGTTTATCAAATATTCAACCACTGGGCTTTGCTGTCTTTGCATCCCAGACCAGCACTAAGTGCAGCAGCTACTTCACCATGATCCCTCTGGAGGAGGCAGTCCCTGGGAGACACTCTAGTTGGACAGTGGCCCACCAGACTTATCTGTGCCTTTTCCTGTGTCCAGATTCTTGCAGAAACAACATGTAAAGCCATTGTAATCCTTATCATGCTGGCCATGACGGATTCAGTTTTTTTTGCTTCATTTGCTGAAGTGCCCATAGCTTCGTCATTCCTACCCAAATCTTATATTACTCACACCTGGTAAGCCTCACATAGACTTACTCAGTCTGAAATTAACCACTTGGTTTCTCCAGTTGCTGTAATTGCCAAAGAGCCCTTTTTATTTCAGAGCATACTGTGCATAATTTCTGTATCTCAAAAGGAATTTGCTTGAAGAATGTACAAAAGTAAATGGAAATGCTTCTCTCCGTAGGCAACCAGACATGGCATTGACAAATTCCCTGCTTCTATTTTGCAGATTATCAGTATGTTTCAGACTTATTAGATAAAGGCTCCAGTTACTCCACAAAAAAGTATAACTAGGTTCTGTATCAGACATTCATAATGACATTGATTCCCATTCCAATGTTTCTCATACATTGTGTAAAGCCTTTTGGAAAGGGACTTTTCTTCTATAAAGAATCCAGTTTTGCTTTGGGATCCCGGGTTTGTTTTAGAAGCTTTAACACAAACAAAAAAAAAAAACATATAAGCCTACCTTTTCAGCACAGCTAAAACTCTGTCCTGGAAAGCTTTGTTTTTGGTGGAAATTACATCTGCTAAAAGAGTTTCAGAGTTACAAGCTTTGTCTTCCAGTTCTTCATAATTTTCCATAAAGCCATAGTATCTCTTTGAACTAAACCTTCCTTTCACCCTGAGATCCCTTCAGAGGATAACTTGAATTATACCATGATCCCCCCAAAACGTGCACGCTGATTGGCCAGCGTGTTCGGTTAAATCGAAAGGTACTAAAAAAAAAAAAGGTCCCGTCCCGGACTTTTCCATTAGTATAACTGCTTTGCTATGTTAAATGGGTTATATGGTAAAACATTAAAATAAAAAAAGCAAAGAAACACGGAGATCTCCTCGCTTATTTTAAAAAAGTATTTTCACATTTAACATGTAGTACAATAAAAGTGTTTAAAAAAAAAGCGATCTAAAAAAAGAGATCTCCGCGAGGCTTAAGATAAATAATGTATTTAATGTTGTTTTTAAAATAAAATGGCGAAAATAAACTTTATTAGATTGTCGTTGCGTATTTTAAACTGTCTAACATAGCGATTCATTTAACTAAAAGCAACGGCTTTCGAAAGTTCAAAAAACGGTGCTCGCTCGCTACTCCGATGGCAGCGATATGATGTATCAGTACATCCGAACTGCAAGGAACTGCAGTGCGAAGGGCCGGGCAATGACATATATTAAGTAAATATAATGCCATTATTTAAGAAAAATAATGAAAGAAATAAATAATAATGTCATCAGCACGTAATATAATTGGTACAAACCACTGTAATACTAATCCCTTACTGACCAAATCCACGGTTGGCTTGTATCAACCCATGGATTTGCTTGTTTTCTTCCCTAACCATTCTAACCATGTGGAGTATATTATTCACACCCTAGATGCTCCTAGACAGCTGAGATTGTAACTTCACAGGACAAAAGCATCCAGAAATGATAAATAATTGTTCATCTCAATTAAAAGAACCTGCTTGAGGGACAGATTTGTCTCCCAGAGGTTATCACACTATTGGAACAGACTCCCACTTCATATCAAACAGAGCACCACATTGGCTGTCTTCAGACATAATCTAGACGATTGGATGGGTAACTGTAAATTCACCCCAGGGGTTCCACCTGTGTCCTTCTTGGACAGAGGTAATTGGTGCTGATCTTGGAAATAAGGGTAGAACTTGGCTAGGCTTGTAAGGGCCCTAGGGCCATTAGCCAAGTAACTTCCTATAATCCTATGATCATATGATCTCCTTTGCCCTCAACTAATTAGGACAAAAAGCATCTAAGTTAATCCTGTCCATTTGGTTATCCGACTGCATTGCATTTGCTTATTCTTCACAGAACAAGTCTTTTCAGCCAAACCAAATGCTCATTCTACAAGGTCACTCACTATTTTGACAGTCTTTTTTAGGAATTCCTCATAGGATGAAATGTGTACTGCAGGGACATGGTCTACATAGCCTACCTTTCCCAAGCACTATAATTTGGGCATACTGTTCAGATGTAGGTCTGCCTTCAGAATGGGATCAGATCTAGGGTTATGGTCAGCATGGGATTCTGATCAATCAGTTGGATTGAATAGACTGGATGAATAAGATATAGAAGTTATGTACTTACCATAATGCTTGATTCTTTCAACCTAATCCATCATTTTTCCCCATCCAAATTCTCTTTGTCCTTAAGACCTGCCAAACCATCTGGAAGCTCTGTTGTCTGTCTCTTCAATATTTCTCTATGAACAATGGCCTTCTATTCTTTGTCAGCAAGCTCGATCCCAGGAAAGTTAGTACTCTGGTGAATTGTGCGAGGAAAATATCTTAAAGGAGTTTGAGGCTTGGAGTATTAGCAGGGCTAGATTTGACCCAACAAGCAGCTCAGTATCTGTCAATCATATCAGAAATATTAAGATGAATTGCAATTGACTTCTGCTATGCCTGCAATAGATTAAAGCTCATTGGTTAAAATTATGTGCTTATGAATTATGTACCTGTAATTCTTTTTCACATCTTTAAAGCTGGAATTTTTATGCTTATGAGGGCAGTATGGCATGAAACATAGCACTGCCATCATTTCTTTCCTTTGAGATTTTGAAGATCATGGCACGGTGTAATGATATTTTCTTATTTAGTATTTCATGAGGAGGGACATAAATCGAATGCCTGCCTTTTCCATATAAAATGGAGGTTTCATCATCTAAATTTTATTTCATATTCTGGAACAAATTTAATACTCAAATAAAATTCAGAAGTATTAAAAATGAAAAAAAAAAAGCCAAAAATGCTATATTATCAATATACTCTTACGTATATGTTATTAGGACTTACTAAAATTGATGTTATAAAGGTTAATTTCTTGCTAGATAATTCTGCCAAACTGACATCTAAACCAATGCACAGAAGGTTATAGATTATATGGAAGCAAAACAGTCACTATGTAAAACTAACTGGAGTGAGGGATTCAGTGGAAAAACTGCAGATGGAATGTGAAAAGTTTTAAAAGAGAAATTGAGTGCAAAAAAAAATGTTTAACATCAGGATCTAGGCGTACAACATCAAGGAGATATATTTCCATAAGAACAAGATCTCTGATTAAGGTCAAGCTATAACTTTGAAAACTGAAATAAACAAGCTGGACAAACATATTACACATAGTGTGAAATAAGTTCAAGAAAATTTATATAAAGATATCGAGCATAATAGGAAACTGTTTTATAGATAAATAAGATGTGGAAGGAGTAAAGACACAGGAGTTGATAAACTGTGTGCAGATTCTAAAATTTATTTTCAGACACAACAGATTATAGATATATTTACAAAATCTTATGCAAAACAGTTTGGCTCCACAAAAGGGGTGATAAGTTGTCCTAATGACATCCAGGTAACCCCAGATACTGGAATCAAATTAATTTATACTGAAAAAGAACTGCACAAACTGGATCCAAACAAAGCACAGGGAGGAGACTGAATAACTACTAATGACCTGAGAACTCTTCAGCAAGAACTTACAGTACCATTATATCTATTATTCACTAGGTCATGTAAATTTGGGGAGATTCCTCAAGATTGGAGACATGTGCTTATTAAACCTGTCCTTAAGAGAAAGTTTATTTTCATGTTGTGGAAAAATAATGGAGAGGGTAATATTGGATAAGTTGGGACTTGAAACCATATATATATATATATATATATATATATATATATAAGAGAGAGGGAGAGAGACCATAGCATGCATATGTTGAAAATAGATCTATTACCATCTGTAACCTAATGTTTTATAACAATATAATAGCTATGAATGAAACATTGTGCTGTGATGTCATTTATATAGATTTAACTGCAGCATTTGACAGTGTCATACACAACACACTGATCAATAAATTAGTACACCTAGGTATTGATGTACTCTTGATAAGACGGATAGCTGCATGGCTTACAAATAGAGCATGGCAACTATCATACAGCAACTGGACAGGAGAAATCCTTAATTACAGTTAGGGTGTCCCACAGGGCCCTGTCCTAGGCCCTTACTTGTTTAGATTGTATCTTTCAGACCTAACTTTTTCATCTGAAGTGTTCTACAGTCTATATGTAGATTACCTGAAATTGGGTAAACTGATTCCATGTGTTACAGATAAGGCATGTCTGAAAAATAACTTGACTAAATTGACCATTTGGGCACAAAAGAATAATATGCTGATCAATACATCAAAAACTAAGCATATGAGATTTGGGAGACATAAAATGAAAGGTGAATATTTAAAACAGTACACAGTGCTTGAAACTCTAGACTCATTTAAGGACTTGGGTATATGGGTAGATTCAACTGAGTTTTTCTAATCATATCAGTGAATTGGATAATGATAGTTATAGAACTATAGGGTGTATAAAAATATTTATAAACTCTAGGAAATCAAAAATGATGAAGTCATTGTTTGTTAGTTACATTAGACCCAAACATGAGTATAGAATAACAATATGGAAATCCTGTAAGAAAACAAGCATGAGTAAACTAGAAGGAGTACAGCGGACATATACCAAGAGCATCCACGGATATGAAAATTTAAGTTATTATGAAAGACTAAAATATCTGAATGTGTACAGTGTCTGTTAATATCTAAGAGATCTTATTCAGGTATATAGGGCATTTAGAGACAACTACCTCTGGGAATGTTTGGGGTTATCAAAAACTACTAGAGAATCATCAGATAACCTATGTAGGAGATTCTATAGGAATGAGAAGTGTACTAATTGGTTCTCTGACAGAGTAGCTGATACATCCAACAGACTACCAAATTACATTAAAACAAGTACTAGTTTAGATATTTTTAAGAACAGCCTGGACACTTATTATGGGAACAAGTGTTTTGTTATATTGGCAAGCTAGAAGGGCATTAATGCATGTGCTTGATATATTTCTATGTATGTATGTATTGATGTAATGAAGCATGCATAAAATATCATTTTAGTCGTACTAAAAAACCATGATGAAGCAAGATAAAAAATACCTAGTTTGTGTTGTAAATGAACTCAAGTTAGTGGTTTCCTTGCATGACAGTTTCAAATAGAGCAGTAAGTAAAATAAAATCCAACTAAAAACATTTGAAGGGAAGTACAATGATATGAATATTGGTTCATGAAACTATGAAACTGTCATAAAAGGCTGGACTATGGATTATTAAGTCTCCAATCATAAACAGTTTGTGTTCAAGACACAGCTGCAGAGTACAAGAGGTAATTTGTGGAACCCATACTGAGAACACATAATTGATGGTCATGTTCAGAGACCCAGTCGTAATTCTGTCTAGGGCATGGTGATTTACCTGCTCCATGTACTTTGAGTGACAGAAATAAAAAGAAAAAGTATAGGAGCACAAAGTGTTTAAACAGTTCTTAAACCTGGTAAAGGACATGTCAAGTGCTATTAATCAGACAGCAACATTTCTTGCAACTTCTTTGCTTTAGAACCTGAGGAGACAAATGATCACACTCAGGAACAGTTTTAAATATTACTCTAATTCACTTAATAAGTTAATAGAATGACAGGTTTTGCCTAGACATATATATTTTTCGGAACAATATAAAGTGTGAAACTCTAATGTCTGCCAGGGTCTGTGTTGAAATATTGCTGACCATAATATTGAATGGCACTTCAAAGTTCACATTATTGAACCGGCTTTTTCCGACCATGCCCGAATTTCTTAGGATCAGGAATTTGCCCTTTTTGAAATGTGGAGTGATGTAGGAGTTATTTGATATATACATGCATATATATATATATATATATATATATATATATATATATATATATATATATATATGTGTGTGTGTGTGTGTTTATCTATATATATGTGTGTGTATAGTATGCAGGGGGTGGGGGTCAGGGGAGCTTGCTGTTTTTTGTTTTACCAGCATTTCAGTGAAAATCCAATTTGATGATATAGTGCCATTCAGTATTGTGGTCAATATTTCAATATAAGCCCTGTCTACTATTACTGACTGATTGTAATTGTCACTGATTACATAAAATCAAAAATTTTACAGGACAAGTCAAAAATATGGCAGTCAAAAATACCGCAGACAGGAACAAATACTTCTCTGGAAAAAAGTAAAGCAACTTTTAAATCTGTTAGTTTGCTCTACCATACTTTCTGTTAGTAAGTGTGATAGAGTGAAGTTGTAACAAATCATAAAAGTTGTTTTATCTTCTGCCACTGTACCAGCTAACACTGTTCCCTATTAATGCCTGCCATGAATCCCTAACTTTAGAGCAATTGGGTGTCCTTATAAGGTTTTCTTAAGCAAACCTAAGTGCTATAAAGGTCAGTTCTGACACGAGAACTTCCAATATGGCTAGGCACTGATCAGCAGCTTAATTTAGGCTCTCTCAATATGAAAAAAGACACAACAGCCAGTGATATTATCAGCTTGAGTAAAATTCAGTTACTGGCTAGTAAATGCACTGTATGGATGACAGCAAAAATAAATTTAGAGAACCTAAAAGTAAATCAACAAGAAAAGGTGAAGAGAAAATGTGTGTGAAGAACAGACCTGAAGAAGAAATCTGTTCAGGAAAAAGCAATTCAGGATTCAGCTTTGATACAAAAGATGGCCCCCAGTCATTTAGAAGAAATACGAAATCAAATCTACTCAGAGGTGATTAAAATAAATTAAACAATGAAGGAGTATATCAACTGAAATATCAAATTCCTGGAGAAAGTAGAAGAAGCTATAACTAGTTATTCATATGACTTGATAAAACTGCAAAAACTAGACAATGAAATGAAAAAGCTGTCTGAGTATGAGACTTCTCAAGCATAGCTGTTTCAAAAAATGCTAAAGTTAGAAGACAGAAAGCACAGAAAAAAACTGAGATTTTCTTCAGTACCAGACAAACTGGAAGAAACAGACTGTATTCCACAGCAGAATTTGTTAGCTGAAAGGGCACATTCCGTCTATGCTGCAAACCTGGCCATGAGAAAGCAGCTAAGACCTGTATTAGTAAAGATGCAATCATATCAGGAGAAAGAGTTGATGCTGACAAAACTATGGCAGTAGGAAAAAGCATTAAAAACTGGATTCACCAGAGTGTGTAAAATGCTTCCGCAATAAGTGGATGAAAGCAAATACACCAAGGATTATAATCCACAAGCCACATTTGCCAAAAACATATTGCCAAAACCAGTTTGTGTTTTTTTTCCATGAGGCTGAGACCCCATATCTCCCAAGCTTATATATACCAACCCCAAAGTTTGCACTTACTCAAAAAAGGGGGAAATTCCCCCAAAAGGGAATCACCTCTGGCACAACTTGCCATAATGAGTTCCTATGGAGGAACTCTGGTTACCAGTGAGTCAAAGATCTAGCAGTCAAAGTTCAAGAGTTCGTGGTTCATTCACCAGTAGGGTAATGGTGGAAAATGATTATTCACTGTACACCAGGTTAAAAAAGATGAATATTTATACCAGTACTCATGGAATGTCAAGAGATGGGTGTGAAATTTAAGGTGCTGTATGCAAAAATCCTCAGAATATTTTTTCCTGGATGACTAAACACATTTTTGGATGCAGAACAGGCTAAGTGGGAAATGAAAAAGTTTATCCAACAAAAAGTGAACCAGCAAACAGAATAGGAGTCTGCTTCTCAATCTTCGGAAAATAAAGCTCATAGAGAGACTTTGTCAGTGAAACCTTTTCCAATTTTCCAAAGGGAATGCATGAGAACATCTAGAATTGACTAGAAATGAAGTGTGCAGTCAGGGGCAGTTTAAATGTGTGTGTTGTTTTTCAGTGACTATTGTATGTGTTAAAGATGTTAAAGTAAATACATATTTTTTTAGTTGTAAGAAATGTAGGTTTTTCAGTTTAAGAAGAATATAAAGGCTTGACAATAGCAATATTATTTTGGGTGGAGAGGGGTGTAAAAGTACACTGATTATACTATATGTAAAATAAAAATATTTTATTTTTCAAACCTGGATACCCAGATAAATCCTCTTGGCCTAAGCTATAAACAAGGTTTTTTTTCGGAAAAAGGGTTGAAACATAACACAAAAATGAAGAAAGGCATGTAAAATTTAAAGTTTCTTCAATTTTCAAAGATATTAGCTTTTTCACTGTCAGATATTCAGCAGGAGTCAAGAAGTCTCAAATGAAATTGAAAAAATGTACTTTTGCATGAAGACAATCTTTGTGCAGGTGAAAGCAATTATGTCTGAGAGTTCTGAGCATTCTTTTCTGAGGGAACTGAAACCTTTAAAAGTACAATGGCAAGCAGTTCAGTGAAAAATACAGTTTGAAATTAATGGAAGTGAACAAGAGATACCAGCCTTAAGACAGTAGTGTAAAATTTAGTTTTGCCAAAAGATAGCCAGTGCACTTTTTCTTAGAGCTAAAAGTTAATGTTCAGGAAAACATACAAGCTGTATTTTACATCTGAGAGTGGAATAGAGATAATATAAAAACAAACAACAATAAGTGGGAACTCAGGCTCTAGCATGAACTTTAGCATGGGTAGCCTTCATTTTAGGTTAGGTAATGCCTGTGGGTGCAGCTGTCATTTTGGTGCAATTGTTCCTATCTGGAGGGTTAAACTTTATTTTGTGAAAATGCACATTTTATGTGTTTGTTCTAAGTTAATAGGGGATGGGGATGTTCTAAAATGTATTTATTCTTTTGCTTGAGGGATGTCATTAAAGCAAAAAGTCTTGAAAAATGTGACATAGGCTCAAATTGGAGATGAGAAGGAACAACTGTACAAAATATCAATCTACCAGTGTGTGCATGTAACACAAAAGTTGAAAATACACATTCAAGAAATCTGTCATGTATAATAGTTGGGAGCAATACCTTTATATCATAATGGCTGCTCTATTCATATTATCCTGGAACATAAATGGTTTACAGGTATAGACAAAAAGGAAAGTGTACTGAATTATATTAAGAAATGGAGACTGCAAATAACAGCATTACATTAGGCACATTTTCAAAGGAATGAATGTGTGAATTTAACAAAAAAAAAAAAGGATTGCAGAACTGATATCCAGGAGAATATTGGAAGCAAAGGAAAAGGGGAGTAATTATACTAATTGCTAGAGAGGCTCTAATAGTGATAGAAGATGGAAAAAATATGATAATGGTAGATTTGTGGTAGCAAGGACTATTGGCCACAAAATAGAATTATACTGGCTTATATTTATATTCTGCCAAAAACTACTATTGGGAAGCTTAAGAAAATTTTGGGGAAAAAAATCAGCTTTCAGGAGGGAGTATTACTTATAGGTGGGAATGGAACTTGATTTGCAATTGTGAAGATGTATCAGGGGGACCTAGAAGGGAAAATATAACAAAAGAGATCTCTGAATAAATTTATGAAATATGGAGGATGTGAATTCAGGAGCAGAAACTCGGACAGTATTTACATATTATTTCCCAGACTACATAGAAATTATATTTCAAAGGAACATGTGCATTTAATTGAAAGCTCCTATACATATCCAAAAATATTTCAGATCATGCACTGATAAAACCTAAGATTAAAATGAAAAGTAATGAAATAAAACTGAGGCACTGCAGTTTTTCCACCTACCTGTTAAAAAGAGAGGAATTTAAGGAACTGGTAGTGGAACTTTATACAGAGTTATTAGGAAGAAAGAAATATATTTCAACGTAATACCTAGTCAGCGGAATAAAAAGAAAATGGAGTTTAAAAATAGGAAAGAGATAAAAAAGAAAGATACATGGTTAAGAAGTAACAGGAATTACTTACAGGGTCTGACAAAGGTTAAAGTATCTCCTTATAACAGGAATGTCACAGTAAATAAAGAGGAGCAAATGCTAAAGAAAAAAATAAGGGTGCATCTGCATAATATGCATGTGATTAGAAATATTGCTGTTAAGTGACTATTTTTTTGATAAAATGCCCAGACCACAAAAACTTTTAGCACAACAACGTAAGCAGCAGCAAGTAGAAAGAGTTGTCACCAGACTTAGGGAGCCTATAACAAAAAATAACCAGAGATCCTGTAGAGGTATTAGAGATATTCTGGAAATTTTATGAAAACTGATATAAAGCACAGAAATGTGGAAATCAAGAAAGAGAACAAATGTAAATATTTATGGAAGACTTAGTTATGCCAAAGTTAGAGATAAATGAGGCTCAACAACTAAGTTAAGATAGGAGGAGGTGAGATAAAAATTGGTAATGTATACTCAATCTGCAGGAAAGTCTCCAAGAACAGATGGTATTCCTGTGGAAGTTTAGAAGTTAGGAAAGAAGAAAGTGATAAAGATTTGGAAGACTTTATTTAAAAGCATTTTAAAAGGAGGGGAAGCACCAACATCTTGGAATAAAACTATGGTGGCTGTATTGCCTAAAGACACAAAAGGCCCATCAGACCCAGCTTCACACAGACTGAATTCAATTTTAAATCATGATCATAAAGTGTTTGTCTATACTAGCTAAAAGAATTGCAAAAGTGTTGTCAAAATTGATAGATATGGATCAAAGTAAGGGCATAGCATCTACGTCCAAAGAGGTCATTATCTCACTGTACTCTGATTTTATTAGACCAGTCATAAAGTACAATGCTCGTATACCTGACCAGGCATATGCAGTAACTAGTGGGACTTCAGAGGTTCCTTATAAAAATAATACAAGGAATAACAAACCTGCCTTATGCAGAGCACCTTAAAGCCCTTTCCTTTTACTCAGTTTCCTATAGATTACTGAGGGGTGAGCAGTGCCTGGCTTACAAGGCATCTACAAACCCTACACTTATAAATCTCTCTCTTGTATTTGTAAGTGAAACAGTGCCAGAAATACAAGGTCTAGGGACCTGAATTTTATCTGAGACTTAAAGAGAACATACTGTATTGACATACTTATGCAACAGAGATTTTCCCTCTTATAGAACAGGCTTCCCATCCATTTGAAGCTGGGTTCATCTATTACCCAGTTTAAGCACAACCTAGACCAGTGGATGGGGAATGGAAAATTTACTTTGGGCCTGGCACACTTGCCTCTTATGGACAGAGGTAGCTTATAAATGCCTGGCTCTCAATGTCCTATTTGGATATGAGACATCATTATTCTTTTGAGAAAACTTGGATAGGCTTAGAAAGACCCCCCCCCCCCACCAGCCATGGTCATTAGCTTAGTAACAATCTACAAGTCTATGAATGTGGTTTGTGGCATGAAAGCAAACATTAATAGAATACTGC